>NC_057808.1:299125987-299404822 GCF_018294505.1 Triticum aestivum | reverse complement strand
CGGGACGAGGAGGTGGGGCGACAGGCTCGGGGGCCCAGCCCGGGCTGCGGCGGGCCGGCGGCGGGACGCGGTGGGGCTGGCGACGTGGCGCGCTCCGATTCGCTGGGCGCGGCGGCGGAGATGTCCGGTGGAGGCGGACACGTCCGGTGGCGGCGGGGGAAGTTGGCTAGGGTTTCATCTACGATTGTATACGGGAGGGAATGCACTTATATAGCTAGAGGGAGCTAGGAGAGTCCAAATGAGGTGCGGTTTTCGCCCACACGATCGTGATCGAACGACCTAGAGCATGGAAGAGAGTTTGGGGAGTTTTGGGCTGTTTAGAGAGGGGGTTTTGCTGCAACACACAAATGGACATTGCGGATGCCCGGTTAACCGTTGGAGTACCAAACGACCTCCAAATGGAACGAAATTTGACCGGTTGTCTACCGGTGGTATACCAAGGCCACTCGACAAGCCTCGGTCCATTCCGAGAACATTTGACACCCGCTCACGAAAGAAAAACAAGAGGGGTACATCGGAGGAGATAGGAGCGCCGGATTGCAAAACGGACAACGGGGAATATGTTCGGATGCATGAGACGAACACGTATGCAAATGCAATGCACATGATGACATGATATGAAATGCATGACATGAACAAAATGCAAAACGAAATACAAAACCCGACCACGAGGAGAATATCATAACACATAGCCGAAAATGGCAAGAGTCGGAGTTACAAATATGGAAAGTTACATCCGGGGTGTTACATGGGTCCCAGTAGTCAGGGGGGCGAATCATTTTTTTTGCCCGGACGCACTGATGTCTACTACGCAACCTTCCCCTTGTAGACGTTGTTGGGCCTGCAACTGCATAGGTTTGTAGGACAGTAGCAAATTTCCCTCAAGTGGATGACCTAAGGTTTATCAATCCGTGGGAGGCGTAGGATGAAAATGGTCTCTCTCAAACAACCCTGCAACCAAATAACAAAGAGTCTCTTGTGTCCCCAACACACCCAATACAATGGCAAATTGTATAGGTGCACTAGTTCGGCGAAGAGATGGTGATACAAGTGCAATATGGATGGTAGATAAAGGTTTTTGTAATCTGAAAATGTAAAAACAGCAAGGTAACTAATGATAAAAGTGAGCGTAAACGGTATTGCAATGATAGGAAACAAGGCATAGGGTTCATACTTTCACTAGTGCAAGTTCTCTCAACAATAATAACATAATTGGATCATATAACTATCCCTCAACATGCAACAAAAGAGTCACTCCAAAGCCACTAATAGCGGAGAACAAACGAAGAGATTATGGTAGGGTATGAAACCACCTCAAAGTTATCCTTTCTGTTCTATCTATTCAAGAGTCCGTAGTAAAATAACATGAAGCTATTCTTTCCGTTCAATCTATCATAGAATTCATACTAGAATAACACCTTAAGACACAAATCAACCAAAACCCTAATGTCACCTAGATACTCCGTTGTCACCTGAAGTATCCATGGGCATGATTATACGATATGCATCACACAATCTCAGATTCATCCATTCAACCAACACAAAAGTACTTCAAAGAGTGCCCCAAAGTTTCTACCGGAGAGTCAAGACGAAAACGTGTGCCAACCCCTATGCATCATGGGCGGAACCCGCAAGTTGATCACCAAAACATACATCAAGTGGATCACGTGAATATCCCATTGTCACCACAGATAAACACGGGAAGACATACATCAAGTGTTCTCAAATCCTTAAAGACTCAATCCAATAAGATAACTTCAAGAGGAAAACTCAATTCATCACAAGAGAGTAGAGGGGGGAGAAACGTCATAAGATCCAACTATAATAGCAAAGCTCGCGATACATCAAGATCGTGCCATAGAGAGAACACGAGAGAGAGAGATCAAACACATAGCTACTGGTACATACCCTCAGCCCCGAGGGTGAACTACTCCCTCCTCGTCATGGAGAGCGCCGGGATGATGAAGATGGCTACCGGTGATGGGTTCCCCCTCCGGCAGGGTGCCGGAACGGGCTCCCGATAGGTTTTTGGTGGCTACAGAGGCTTGCGGCGGTGGAACTCCCAATCTATCTTCTTTTTTTGATGTTTTTAGGGTACGTAGGCTTATATAGGCGAAAGAAGTCGGTTGGGGGAGCCTTGAGAGGCCCACGAGAGGGTAGGGCGCGCCCAGGGGGTGGGCGCGCCCCCCTGTCCCGTGGCTTCCTTGATGCTCCCTTTACTTCAACTCCAAGTCTCCTGGGTCATAATCTTCCCAAAAATCACGCTGCCGAAGGTTTCATTCCGTTTGGACTCCGTTTGATATTCCTTTTCTTCAAAATACTGAAACAGGCAATAAAACAGCAATATGGGTTGGGCCTCCGGTTAGTAGGTTAGTCCCAGAAGTAATATAAAAGTGTATAATAAAGCCCGTAATCATTCAAAACAGATAATAAAATAGCATGAATGCTTCATAAATTATAGATACGTTGGAGACGTATCAGCATCCCCAAGCTTAATTCCTGCTTGTCCTCGAGTAGGTAAATGATAAAGAAAGAATTTATGAAGTGTGAATGCTAGAAGGTGCACAAGTTTGATCAATGATAATTTCAATCACCTTTTCTAGCATGATTGTAAGTCATAACCGTAGTTCATCTCAAAAGCTTCTCATGATAAAGTAACAAGCAATTCACATGTTAAAGCATAGACCATAAACTAGCAAACTTCATTCTTAGTCATCAAACAATTACAATTCATCCTATTTTCAGGAAGGGTCTATGTCAGAGCTTTGATTTAGCAAACTGCACATACTCAACTATCATATAGTCTTCTACAATTGCTAACACTCACGCAATACTAATGGTTATGGAGTTTTAATCGGACACTGAGAAAGATAGGGGCTTATAGTGTTGCCTCCCAACGTATTCACCTTTGGGTGATGTCAACAATAATAGTTCATGCTAACTTACATCCAATTGGATATATATATCAGGATCTTCCAAACACGAGGTGCTTGCCAAAGGATAAAATGAAAAAGGGAAAGGTGAAGATCACCTTGACTCTTGCATAAAGTAAAAGACATAAAGTAAAAGATAGGCCCTTCGCAGAGGGAAGCAGAGATTTGTAGAGGTGCCAGAGCTCAATTTTGAAATAGAGATAAATAATTTTTAGAGGTATGATCTCATTGTCAACATAACAACCAAGAGTTCCCAATATCTTCCACACTACATACATTATAGGCGGTTCCCAAACAGAATGGTAAAAGTTTTTACTCCCCCTCCACCAACAATCATCAATCCATGGCTTGCCCGAAACAACGGGTGCCTCCAACTAACGTCAAACCTGGGGGAGTTTTGTTTGCAATTTTTTTTTGATTTTGATCTTTTGATCATGGGACTGGGCATCCCGGTTACCAGCCATTTTTCTCGTGAATGATGAGCGGAGTCCACTCATCTTGAGAATAACCCACATAGCATGGAAGATACTGACAGCCCCTAGTCGCTACATGAGCGATTCAGGCATACAAAACAGATTATTATTTGAAGGTTTAGAGTTTGGCACATGCAAATTTACTTGGAACGGCAGGTAAATACCGCATATACGTAGGTATGGTGGACACTCATGGCAAAAACTGGGTTTACGGATATTTGGAAGCACAAGTAGTATCTCTACTTGGTGCAAGGAATTTTGGCTAGCATGAGGGGGAAAGGCAAGCTCAACATGTTTGAATGATCCATGACAATATACTTTAACTGAGATGTGAGAAAACATAACCCATTACGTTGTCTTCCTTGTCCAACATCAACTCTTTAGCATGCCATACTTAATGAGTGCTCACAATTATAAAAGATGTCTAAGATAGTATATTTATATGTGAAATCTCTCTTCCTTCAATATTCTTTCATGAATTGTTCAAATGACTAATACAATGCTTGCTAACCTTCAATAAGTTTACAACCTCTACTTCTTAGATGTGAAGTCATTACTCCCCATGGGATAAGCAAATGAAACATATATAAATTCAAATTTATGACAATCAACTCATTCAACAATTTACTCATAGGATATAAGTGAAGCACACGAGTAAATGACAAACTACTCCAAAAAAATATGAGTGAAGATCAATGAGTAGCTAAATAATTATGTAACTATGTGAAGACTCTCTCTCATTTAATAATTTCAGATCTTGGTATTGTATTCAAACAGCAAGCGAAACAAAATAAAATGACATTGCAAGGATAGCACAACTCAAGTGAAGAAGCAAAAACTTAGGCTCAACCGATACTAACCGATAGTTGTTGAAGAAGAAAGGTGGGATGCCTACCGGGGCATCCCCAAGCTTAGATGCTTGAGACTTCTTGAAATATTATCTTGAGGTGCCTTGGGCATCCCCAAGCTTGAACTTTTGTGTCTCCTTAATTCCTCTCATATCATGGTTTCTCTTTTTATCAAAAAGCTTCATCCATACCAAACTCAACAAGAACTCGTGAGATGGGTTAGTATAAACCAATGCAAAACCTTATCATTTTCTACTGTAACAAATCACTAAAATTATTATTCAACATTTCATACTAAATGCCTCTGCATATTTAACACTCCTATCCTCAAATAGAATCATTAAACAAGCAAACATATGTAAAAATCTAACGAAACATTGCGCGCACAACAATTAAAAATTAAGATTTTCAAATTCCATAAATAATATTTTATAAACTAATTTCGTGTTTGGTGCATTTTTTATAGTTACTGCCCAGTTTTTATAATTACATCCCATTTATTATTATTTTAAAGCCCATTTTCCTGTTAAGCCTAATGCATCCCTCCTAGGAAAGATTTGCAGCCCAGCGTTTGGAGAATAACAAGTTGACCTTGCCTGGGTATTCCTCAAAAAAAGTATAGCTAGGCTAGCCATTTTCATCTTGAAAAAAATTAATATCTGGGCTGGATATCTGTCCTGGGCTAGACGGGCCACAGCCCGCCTAGTTAATACCCTGCTCTCCTCTGAACGACAACGAAAACGTCGCCAAGAAAAACTCTATAGTGCTCACGCCTCAAAAACACAAATACTGCTCGAGCTACTTGGCCCCAGCTGTCGGCCGCACCTTGTGCAATTCTCTCGTTTATATTGACTACATAGGTTGACAATGGTATGGGACCTTGATGTCAGGAAACTAGGAGGAAGCAAAAATATATAGTTGTACATAATAAGGAGGCACTTGCGTACGTACGGCTATGGCCCTAGTGGGTCCCTACTGTCATCCAGTCAAAATAAAGTCATCTCCCGAATCCTCATGTTCATTGACCATGTTAACAATGCTTGGCGCCACGGCGAGCGCAACAATTCGGAGGACGATGGAGAGGGCCTCGCAGGCCCTAAGGATGGTTTGATACAGCGCCCACTGCTCATTCAGGAAGCCAGGATCATCGGACACCTATGAGCACCTTCGAGAGACTGAGACGGCATGAAACGGAAAGGTCGTGCTTGGGAGCTCTGGTTTATTTCACACCTGTATTAAGATACAAGTGTAATTTACTCATCATCGGAAACAACGCGTAAAATACAGGTGTAATGAAACCGAGGGCCCGGGGTCTGTAAGTAAAACCGGCGGGTTACGCGTGTAATTTGAGCGACCAGTGTATATTTTACTAGTCAAAATCGACCAACCAAGCACTTCACCCGACACCATCTGCTTTTATTTACAAGCGTCAGTTTTACAAGAAGTTTTGGTTGGAAAACGACGATCCAATCACGGCCTAAGATGATGAGTTGGTCGGAAGATCATATGGTTTCACATCTAACCTACCCGACTTGTCGTATAGGCTATGAATGAAACATAAGACGATGAACTTCTTAGGCACGGAAACAACAGAAGAGGATGATCTTCCTAACAAGCAAATCACTGGCATTAGATCGACATGCAAAACAATACGAAGCATTATTCTCAAGAGGCACGGTGAACAGCCCGTGATGCCGCATGCCACAACATTCCAAGCTCAACTTTGCAATCAAACACAAGGCCTGGCATTACATAGAAAATATTCAGAACAAACTCTTAAAATATCTTACATAAGTCAACATTCATGTGACTATGCATCTCAGCAGAGTAAATATTTACTTCTGAACTGAAGACAGGAATAGGAAAAAACGATCGACGTTGCTCACAGCAAAGGGCGTCCCACTCAAAAATATCAAATGCATGTCTTTTGGCTAACATCAATGAGCAAAAGTTGGCAAGGTTTTCCAATTCCAATATATTAAACTAATGTCAACTTTGACAAGCTTTTCCCATTGAAAATATGTAATGCCTATGATTGTGGAACGGGCAGGGTTTGTCATCAGTTTGTGTCATCTGATAGTCTGGTGGCTCAAGGTGACGATGAATGATTAGAGAACCATTCGATGTATTGTGCATGATGAAGTATTATGGAGGACACAAACCATCTGAACATTTTGTGCAGTTCCACTAAAATCAAGCTGAGCATCCCTGTGGATTTCGTATTTATATGCTGCCAGTAAACAAAGACACATCAGCACACACATGAATATTGGCCCAGTGTCAACCCACCAATCAGTGGACTAACAAACTGAAAGTACGGTAAACAGATTACCATACCCACATGCCCCATCATTGTTGCTTAGAGTGACATTGACAGACTTGGAGTCCTGTCCTGGCTTCGTGGTACTTGTTTGGGCACTTGTTTGCCCAGTGTTCCTCCGAACCACAAGTAAAGCAGCCATCTCTCTTTTTGTCTTTCTTCTTACCCTTCTTAATGGCCGACGCTGGCAGCACCATTCAAACATATAGTCCGTTGGCTCAAGGTGATGACGAATGATTAGAAAACCATTCGATGTATTGTGCATGATGAAGTATTATGGAGGACACAAACCATCTGGACATTTTGTGCGGTTCCACTAAAATCAAGCTAAGCATCCCTGTGGATATCGTATTTATATGCTGCAAGAAAACAAAGACACAGTAGCACACACATGAATATTGGCCCCAGTGTCAACCCACCAATCTGTGGACTAACAAACTAAAAGTACAGTAAATAGATTACCATACCCAGATGCCCCATCATTGTTGCTTAGAATGACATTGACAGATTTGGAGTCCTGTCCTGGCTTCCTGTACTTGTTTGGGCACTTTTTGCCCAGTGCACTCCACGTGTTGTAGAGTTTCCTATGCTCTCTGCAGACTAGTCATGTCACCAGTGTCTACTAATACTCTGTAAAGCTTCTCGATCATTCCTTGTGTAATGTAGCGCAAACAGTGACTGCTTCTTTCTGCAAAGTGGTAAGACCAACTGGACCCACTAATGCAGTAGTTTGCCTTAGACACATTGGCTCCTTTTGTGCAGTTAAACTAAAATCAAAGTTGGAATAAAACCGAGCTTTAATTTTGATATTCCTGTAAGCAACAATAGGTATAAGGGAAACAATTACTAAGAAATAACGGTTGATGACTTGTACTCCCAGAAGAAAAACATCTACTGATCTACCTTATCTTGATGGGAAACAAAGCAGGAGAGTAGCAATTCTCAATCAGTGTGATTCATTCATATTAACTGAGACATTATCTTAACAATGCCTTGTTTCAACATGTATAAAGAACGACAAAGCAGAAAAGTATCATTCCTAAAACAATGCGACTGATTCATTTTAATAGAGACATTATCTTAACAATACCTTGATTAAACATGTAGAAAGAACTACAAAGCAGGATAGTACCATTTGTAAAACACTGTAACTAATATATAATAACAGAGACATTATCTGAACAATACATTTCTTAAACATGTACTCCGGCCAATCCCTAACAGAAATGGTATTCCCGCCGATCCCTAACAAGTGTTGCAGTTTTGAACAAAGATTCAGTAGTTAATTCTGAGGAAAGTAGGTACTGACCTTTCAAGACCAAGATTTGAAACAATGCCTAAGGAAGATCTAAAAGAGATCTCAACACATATATGGAAATCCGGTCTCATTTTGTGCAGTTCCACCAAAATTAAGCGAAGCAAAATGTCGCAATAGCAACAAGTTGAATAGATATCCCTATTTTAATGGAGGCAAAAAAAGGAATCAATTACTGGCCAATAAAGGAGGATGAAACATGCGGCGACAAAAATGGTAATCCCGCCAATCCCTAACAAGTGTTGCAGTTTTGAAATAAGATTCAGTAGTTAACTCTGAGAGTGGCATTGCTTAATTTTACCAGCGGCATTAGATTAACAAAAAGCATAAACAGTTCCAGGGGAGAGTGGGCGCAACAACAACATGTGCTTCCATCTACTTATAAAGGGGGTGATGCAGAGTTTGTTGTAACAAAGCAACAAGCATAATGTCTGGGTTGGTCCCATTTTTGTTCACTACTTAATGGGAAAAGACAGCAATAAAATAGATTTAATTCAACATTTATTTAAAACAGTACCAATACAAGTAGCACAGCATCTCAAAACACACTGCATGATCATGTGGATGAAGGAAAGTACCAACCTGTCATGACGCACACAAGATCACGTACGAATCTGCCAATACGAATAGGAAATCCAATCTCGTTTTGTGCAGTTGCACTGAAATCAAGTAAAGTCGCCGGTGTGACATTTAAGTTTGCTATAGCAACAAGTTGAATAGATATCCCTGATTTAACAGAGGCAAAAAAGAAAACAATTACTGCCAATAAAGGAGGATGAAACATGCGGCCACAAAAAGAAGCATCTACCTTATCTTGATGGAAAACAAAGTATAGGACAGTAGCATTTCTAAAACGGTTGCATTGATTCATATTAATAGAGAAATTCTCTTAAAATAGTTCAGTAGTTAATTCTGAGAGTGGCATTGCTTAATTTTACCATCAGCATTAGATTAAGAAAAAGCAAAAATAGTTCCAGGGGCGAGTGGGCGCAACAACACCATATGCTTCCATCTACTTATAAAGGGGGTGATGGAGAGTTTGTTGTAACAAAGCAACAAGCATCATGTCTGGGTTGGTACCATTTTTGTTCCCTACTTAATGGAAAAAGAGAGCAATACAATAGCTTCAATTCAACATTTATTTAAAACAGTACCAATACAAGTAGCACAACACCTCAAAACATACTGCACGATCATGTGGATGGGATATGGGACATGCCAGCACCATGTGCGTCCACACGTATAAATGGGTGATGCAGAGTATGTAGCCAAGCAACATATCTGCGTTGGTCCCATATTTGTTCTCTTTGAAACTTTTTCCTATGTGAGGGCAGCAAATCTAGTCCTGCACAAACTACCCGATCCACCAGTTTCTTTCCCTTTTCAACAAAGAGTTTGGTTCCTTACAGATGTGTGTACTGGGTTACCCCCTTTTTCCCTTTTCGACCAACAAAGCGGCTGGATAGCTAGTCTATACTACTTTCCCTCCCTCCTTTCCTCATTGAACCACATCCTAGATTCATGCTCCACCCCACCGCACCCTTCTTTCCTCTTTGAACCAAGACCTAGATTCGACTACAGAATCAAAAAAGATCCGCATGCCGCTAGACCAATGAAGGTTTCAAAGAAACTTATACCTTAGGGTTGTCGGGATGTGGAAAGGCGTGCGGCGGGAGCTTGGATCTGCCCACACTACGTACGGCAGCGAGGAAGAAGGGGTCGGTGGCCTTCCTGCACAAGCGCTGGGTGAAAGAGAAAAGCGCAGCCGGCAGTGGATTACCTCCCTTGCTGAAGGTGATAGAGTGAACGCTGCACCTCCTCCCCTTCCCGGTGCGACGGGATCCGGACGCCTCCTTCGCCAGCTGTGAGGGGGGTGAGAGAGACAGAGGCCACAATGCTGTCTTGTTTAGATCTGGTGAAGAGGGTGAGAGACTGTGAATATAGCAAACCCTAGCAAAGGAACGCTGAGCCTACAGCATGTGTATATATATATATATATATATATATATGTAGTGCGGCGAGAGTGTGGAGAGTGCAAACCCTAGCGAACAAGCGCTGAGGCTCCAGCTTATATATATATACCATAGTACAGACTGAGCTCCGGTGCCTTAACTGCACCTGCTTTTGGCTGTATGACAGGTGGGCCAGCCACATTTTGGGCCCACCTGTCATAAACCCAAAGGCAGGTGCACTAAAGTCAATGAAGTTGCGTCCATATAGCACGAAACAAAATGAATAATATATAGTGGAGTGGTTTTCTTATTCTCTCCATAACAATCGTTTTAAATAGTGTAAGTACGAAAAGAAACTCTTTATTTAACGTACCAGTGAACAAAACTACCACTCCCTCTGTTCCTAAATATTTGTCTTTCTAGAGATTTCAACAAATGACTACATACGGAGCAAAATGAGTGAACCTACACTGTAAAAAATGTCTATAAACATCCGTATGTGGTAGTCCATTTCAAACCACTTGAAAGACAAATATTTAGGAACAGAGGGAGTACTTCCGATGAACTAACGATCCACGCGTCCTGGTCGCACTTCCTGTCCTTCACGTGCGGTACACTACCCTCCCTTAAGTGAACAACCACATATGCGCCAAATTATCGGAAACGTGTGAGAGTGTGTACAAATAAAGAATTTTAATTTCAATTATCGGAAAGATTTGAGAGTATGTACAGTTTGCCCTCTGTAATAATTATGGTTTGTTGTGTTCGGCCTAAACTTGGTCAAACTTTACAAAGTTTGACTTCAGTCAAATCTAATGTGCGGAGTAAATAAAAATGGAGGGCTCCGACGTCCATCCGGGTTTTTAGTCAACACCATTTTTTTAATCAAAGTTAATAGCTGGACAAATAAAATTACAGGGGAGCTGGAGACAAAGTTGTGAGAAGGCTTAGAAATCAATACAAAACATTTGCTCTTAGTACCAACGTCGATCCTTCTTCGAGGAAACATTTGGTTCATAGCCAATTGTGTGATAAAATTGCACCAACATGAAAGACGACTGCGTCTCCAATGCAACCAAGGTGAACTGACGAAGGATATCATCTTTGTGGGTAACAAGCAAAGAGCACTGATGGAAGACAACTTGTTTTTCATTGAAAATCGATCAGCTTCACCAGCCGACGCAACCATGAGGCGCAACCATGAGCATCGATAGGTCATCATGGTGATGCATCTTCCATTTGGCATCAAGTTTGGGTGAGGCACCTATGAAGTTCGACAAATCCTCACTGTGGTATGTTTCTTCTCAGTAATCAAGCTCGAGGAAGGAAGAACCACGTGGCAGAGGACAGTGAGGCGGAACAACAATGGCCATCCAATTTTGTGCAGTTCCACTAAAATTGAGGAATACATGCACGGGTATGGGGATACGCATCGCTGTTTAAAAAATATAAAAAAGTGATATAGTGTTGTTACTTTGTTTTACAAGATTAACAACGACATCTCAATTGTCAATAAGAATTATGAAAAGTACACCAACAAACAGAAGCATCATGATTATCTTGATGGGAACTAAACCAGGATACCCGAGAAGAAAAGCATTTCTTCATTTAACCAGATATAGTATTAGATTAGCAACAGCAATAGGACCATATGGACAATGACCACACAACCACCATGTACTTTTTGTTGAAACAACATGTATACCTCCATCGAGGCATAAATCAGGACAACTTTTCAAGTGGCATTTCCTCTATAATAGTAGGTGATGTTGGACCAGCCAACGAACCCTAGCTACTATACATGGGGAGCTGGGGAGTAGTCGCATAGAAGAAAACCCGCATGCAGCGACCTGGGGAGCTAGACCAGTACAAGAAGTTATACCTCAGGTGGGCGAGATGTCGCTTAGGCGGGCGGGCGGGATCTGCCCACACGACGGCAGCGAACAAGGGCGCGGAGGACCTTCGTCCGCGCCAGCGCTGGCTCAGAGAGGATGGTGCACATCGGCTTCCTCCATCGTTGACAGCGACAACGTCAACGCTGCACCTCCTCACCTCCAGCAGCGGACGGGATTCGGCCGAATCTGTGACCACCTGTGAGGAGAGAGATAGTGTGGACAC
Source organism: Triticum aestivum (assembly GCF_018294505.1). NCBI lineage: Eukaryota > Viridiplantae > Streptophyta > Magnoliopsida > Poales > Poaceae > Triticum > Triticum aestivum. The sequence continues at coordinate 299,392,863 of NC_057808.1, read as the reverse complement.
TGTCATCTTGTTTTGATATGAGAGGGTGAGAGAGCGAGACGCGAGAAACTCTATCAAACAAGAGGCTATAATGGAGTAAAACAATCTCTCCATAGCAGTGGTTTTAAATAGAATACGCGCATTCCCGGAAAAAAGAAACGAAAACTGGGGGACAATTTTTTAACATACCAAGAAAGAAAACTCGATCAAAAACACGCCCCCGCTTCCAGGTCGCGAGAGTCGTCGCGCACACATACATAGACATAGACATGCATTTCCATGTGTTTACGTAAAATTCCATTTCCATCTCCATCTCCAATAATATTTGTCCAACTGGCACATAATTTACGTTGTTAATTATATACGCTGCAATATTAACATACATCATCTCTTGTTTGCGGGCGTCCGGACCGCTGCCATGGCCACTCCTAACCAACCCGTGTTGGGGAACGTAGCAATAAATCAAAATTTTCCTACGTGTCACCAAGATCAATCTATGGAGTCTTCTAGCAATGAGAGGGAAAAGAGTGCATCTACATACCCTTGTAGATCGCGCGTGGAAGCATTCAAGAGAACGGGGTTGATGGAGTCGTACTCGTCGTGATCCAAATCACCGATGATCCTAGTGCCGAACGGATGGCACCTCCGCGTTCAACACACGTACGGAGCGGGGACGTCTCCTCCTTCTTGATCCAGCTAGGGGGGAGGAGAAGTTGATGGAGATCCATCAGCACGACGGCGTGGTGGTGGAAGTAGCGGGATCCCGGCAGGGCTTCACCAAGTGCAAGCGGGGAGGAAGAGGTGTCACGGGAGGGAGGGAGGCACCAGGGCTTGGGGTGCTGCTCCCATGCGCCTCCCCACTATATATGAAGGAAATATGCCCTAGAGGAAATAATAAAGTATTATATATTTCCTTATATCATGATAAATGTTTATTATTCATGCTAGAATTGTATTAACCGGAAACATAATACATGTGTGAATACATAGACAAACAGAGTGTCACTAGTATGCCTCTACTTGACTAGCTCGTTAATCAAAGATGGTTATGTTTCCTAGCCATAGACATGAGTTGTCATTTGATTAACGGGATCACCTCATTAGGAGAATGACGTGATTGACTTGACCCATTCCGTTAGCTTAGCACCCGATCATTTAGTATGTTGCTATAGCTTTCTTCATGACTTATACATGTTCCTATGACTATGAGATTATGCAACTCCCGTTTACCGGAGGAACACTTTGTGTGCTACCAAACGTCACAACGTAACTGGGTGATTATAAAGGTGCTCTACAGATGTCTCCAATGGTACTTGTTGGGTTGGCGTATTTCGAGATTAGGATTTGTCACTCCGATTGTCGGAGAGGTATCTCTGGGCCCACTCGGTAATGCACATCACTGTAAGCCTTGCAAGCATTGTGACTAATGAGTTAGTTGCGGGATGATGTATTACGGAACGAGTAAAGAGACTTGCCGGTAACGAGATTGAACTAGGTATCGAGATACCGACGATCGAATCTCGGGCAAGTAACATACCGATGACAAAGGGAACAACGTATGTTGTTATGCGGTTTGACCGATAAAGATCTTCGTAGAATATGTGGGAGCCAATATGGGCATCCAGGTCCCACTATTGGTTATTGACCGGAGAGGTGTCTCGGTCATGTCTACATAGTTCTCGATCCCGAAGGGTCCGCACGCTTAACGTTACGATCTTTTATTGAGTTTTGATGTACCGAAGGAGTTCGGAGTGCCGGATGAGATCGCGGACATGACGAAGAGTCTCGAAATGGCCGAGACGTAAAGATCGATATATTGGACGACTATATTCGGACTTCGGAAAGGTTCCGAGTGATTCGGGTATTTTTCGAAGTACCGGAGAGTTACGAGAATTCGTATTGGGCCTTAATGGTCCATACGGGAAAGGAGAGAAAGGCCTCAAAAGGTGGCCGCACCCCTCCCCATGGTCTGGTCCGAATTGGACTAGGGAAGGGGGGCGCACCCTTCCTTCTTTCTCCTTCCCCCTTCCCTTCTCCTACTCCCACAAGGAAAGGAGGAGTCCTACTCCCGGTGGGAGTAGGACTCCCCCCTATGGCGCGCCTCTCCCCTTGGCCGGCTGCCTCTCCCTTGCTCCTTTATATACGGGGGCAGGGGGGCACCCCAGAGACACAACAATTGATCCTTGAGATCTCTTAGCCGTGTGCGGTGCCCCCCTCCACCATATTACACCTCGATAATACCGTTGCGGAGCTTAGGCAAAGCCCTGCATCGGTGGAACATCATCATCGTCACCACGCCGTCGTGCTGACGAAACTCTCCCTCAACACTCGGCTGGATCGGAGTTCGAGGGACGTCATCGAGCTGAACGTGTGTAGAACTCGGAGGTGCCGTACGTTCGGTACTTGATCGGTCGCATCGTGAAGACGTACGACAACATCAACCGCGTTGTGATAACGCTTCCGCTGTCGGTCTACGAGGGTACGTAGACAACACTCTCCCCTCTCGTTGCTATGCATCACCATGATCTTGCGTGTGCATAGGAATTTTTTTGAAATTACTACGTTCCCCAACAGTGGCATCCGAGCCTGGTTTTATGCGTTGATACTATGCACGAGTAGAACACAAGTGAGTTGTGGGCGATATAAGTCATACTGCTTACCAGCATGTCATACTTTGGTTCAGCGGTATTGTGAGATGAAGCGGCCCGGACCGACATTACGCGTACGCTTACGCGAGACTGGTTTCAACGTTCGGAGCACTCGTTGCTTAAAGGTGACTGGCGGGTGTCTGTCTCTCTCACTTTAGTTGAACCGAGTGTGGCTACGCCCGGTCCTTGCGAAGGTTAAAACAGCACCAACTTGACAAACTATCATTGTGGTTTTGATGCGTAGGTAAGAACGGTTCTTGCTAAGCCCGTAGCAGCCACGTAAAACTTGCAACAACAAAGTAGAGGACGTCTAACTTGTTTTTGCAGGGCATGTTGTGATGTGATATGGTCAAGACATGATGTGATATAATTTGTTGTATGAGATGATCATGTTTTGTAACCGAGTTATCGGCAACTGCCAGGAGCCATATGGTTGTCGCTTTATTGTATGAGATGCAATCGCCATGTAATAGTTTTACTTTATCACTAAGCGGTAGCGATAGTCGTAAAAGCAAGAAGTTGGCGAGATGACAACGATACTATGATGGAGATCAAGGTGTCGCGCCGGTGACGATGGTGATCATGACGGTGCTTCAGAGATGGAGCTCACGAGCACGGTGCTTCGGAGATGGAGATCACAAGCACAAGATGATGATGGCCATATCATATCACTTATATTGATTGCATGTGATGTTAATCCTTTATGCATCTTATCTTGCTTTGATTGATGGTAGCATTATAAGATGATCTCTCACTAAAATTTCAAGATAAAAGTGTTCTCCCTGAGTATGCACCGTTGCGAAAGTTCTTCGTGCTGAGACACCACGTGTTAATCGGGTGTGATAGGCTCTACGTTCAAATACAACGGGTGCAAAACAGTTGCACACGCGGAATACTCAGGTTAAACTTGACGAGCCTAGCATATATACAGATATGGCCTCGGAACACAGAGACCGAAAGGTCGAGCGTGAATCATATAGTAGATATGATCAACATAGTGATGTTCACCATTGAGACTACTCCATCTCACGTGTTAATCGGACATGGTTTAGTTGCTTTGGATCACGCAATCACTTAGATGATTAGACGGATGTCTATCTAAGTGGGAGTTCTTAAGTAATATGATTAATTGAACTTGAATTTATCATGAACTTAGTCCTGATAGTATTTTGCAAATTATGTTGTATAGCTCGCATTGTTGCTTCCTTGTGTTTATTTTTGATATGTTCCTAGAGAAAAATTATGTTGAAAGATGTTAGTAGCAAAGATGCGGATTGGATCCGTGATCTGATGATTATCCTCATTGCTGCACAGAAAAATTATGTCCTTGATGCACCGCTAGGTGATAGACCTATTGCAGGAGCAGATGCAGACGTTATGAACGTTTGGCTAGCTCAATATGATGACTACTTGATAGTTTAGTGCACCATGCTTAACGGCTTAGAATCGGGACTTCAAAGACGTTTTGAACGTCATGGACCATATAAGATGTTCCAGGAGTTGAAGTTAATATTTCAAGCAAATACCCGAGTTGAGAGATATGAAGTCTCCAACAAGTTCTATGGCTAAAAGATGGAGGAGAATCGCTCAACTAGTGAGCATGTGCTCAGATTGTCTGGGTACTACAATTGCTTGAATCAAGTGGGAGTTTATCTTCCAGATAAAATAGTGATTGAAAGAATTCTCTAGTCACCATCACCAAGTTAGTAGAACTTCGTGATGAACTATAGTATGCAAGGATGACGAAAGTAATTCCCGAGCTCTTCGTGATGCTGAAATCGACGAAGGTAGAAATCAAGAAAAACATCAAGTGTTGATGGTTGACGAGACCACTTCAAGTGTTGATGGTTGACGAGACCACTAGTTTCAAGAAAAGGGCAAAGGGAAGAAGGGGAACTTCAAAAAGAACGGCAAGCAAGTTGCTACTCAAGTGAAGAAGCCCAAGTCTGTACCTAAGCCTGAGACTAAGTGCTTCTACTGCAAAGGGACTGGTCAACTAGAAGCGGAACTACCCCAACTATTTGGTGGATAAGAAGGATGGCAAAGTGAACAAAGGTATATTGGATATACATGTTATTGATGTGTACTTACTAGTATTTATAGCAACCCCTCAGTATTTGATACTGGTTCAGTTGCTAAAGAGTAGTAACTCGAAACGGGAGTTGCAGAATAAACAGAGACTAGTAAAAGGCGAGGTGACGATGTGTGTTGGAAGTAGTTCCAAGATTGATATGATCATCATCGCACACTCCCTGTACTTTCGGGATTGGTGTTGAAACTAAATAAGTGTTATTTGGTGTTTGCGTTGAGCATGAATATGATTTCATCATATTTTTTGCAATACGGTTATTCATTTAAGTTAGAGAACAATTGTTGTTCTGTTTACATGAATAAAAACCTTCTATGGTCATACACACCAACGAAAATGGTTTGTTGGATCTCGATCGTAGTGATACACATAATCATAATATTGAAGCCAAAAGATGCAAAGTTAATAATGATAGTGCAACTTATTTGTGACACTGCTGTTTAGGTCATATTGGTGTAAAGCGCATGAAGAAACTCCATACTGATGGGATTTTGGAATCACTTGATGCTTGCGAACCGTGCCTCATGGGCAAGATGACTAAAACGCCGTTCTCCGGAACTATGGAGAGAGCAACGGATTTGTTGGAAATCATACATACAGATGTATGTGGTCCGATGAATATTGAGGCTCGTAGCAGGTATCATTATTTTCTGACCTTCACAAATGATTTGAGCAGATATGGGTATATCTACTTAATGAAACAGAAGTCTGAAAATTTTGAAAAGTTCATATAATTTCAGAGTGAAATGGAAAATCATCGTTACAAGAAAATAAAGTTTCTACGATCTGATCGTAGAGAAGAGTATTTGAGTTACGAGTTTGGCCTTCAGTTAAAACAATGTGAAATAAGTTTCACTACTCACGCCACCTGGAACAGCATAGTATAATGGTGTGTCCGAACGTCATAACCGTACTTTATTGGATATAGTGCAATCTATGATGTCTCTTACCAATTTACCACTATCGTTTTGGGGTTATGCATTAGAGACAGCTACATTCACGTTAAATAGGGCACCATCAAAATCCGTTGAGACGACGCCTTATGAACTGTGGTTTGGCAAGAAACCAAAGTTGTCGTTTCTTAAAGTTTGGGGTTGCGATGCTTATGTGAAAAGGTTTCATCCTGATAAGCTCAAACCCAAATCGGAGAAATGTGTCTTCATAGGATACCCAAAGGAGACAATTGGGTACACCTTCTATCACAGATCCGAAGGCAAGACATTCGTTGCTTAGTATGGATCCTTTCTAGAGAAGGAGTTTCTCTCGAAAGAAGTGAGTGGGAGGAAAGTAGAACTTGATGAGGTAATTGTACCTGCTCCCTTATTGGAAAGTAGTTCATCACAGAAATCTGTTCCTGTGACTCCTACACCAATTAGTGAGGAAGTTAATGATGATGATCATGTAACTTCAGAACAAGTTACTACCAAACCTCGTAGGTAAACCAGAGTAAGATCCGCACCAGAGTGGTACGGTAATCCTGTTCTGGAGGTTATGTTACTAGACCATGACGAACCTACAAACTATGAAGAAGCAATGGTGAGCCCAGATTCCGCAAAATGGCTTGAGGCCATGAAATCTGAGATGAGATCCATGTATGAGAACAAAGTGTGGACTTTGGTTGACTTGCCCGATGATCGGCAAGCAATTGAGAATAAATGGATCGTCAAGAGGAAGACGGACGCTGATAGTAGTGTTACTATCTACAAAGCTAGAATTGTCGCAAAAAGGTTTTTGACAAGTTCAAGGTGTTGACTACGATGAGAGTTTCTCACTCGTATCTATGCTTAAGTCTGTCTGAATCATGTTAGCAATTGCCGCATTTTATGAAATATGGCAAATGGATAAACAAAACTGCATTCCTTAATGGATTTATTAAAGAAGAGTTGTATATGATGCAACCAGAAGGTTTTGTCAATCCTAAAGGTGCTAACAAAATATGCAAGCTCCAGCGATCCATCTATGGACTAGTGCAAGCATCTCGGAGTTGGAATATACACTTTGATAAGTTGATCAAAGGATATAGTTTTATACAGACTTGCGGTGAAGCCTGTATTTACAAGAAAGTGAGTGGGAGCACTACAACATTTCTGATAAGTATATGTGAATAACATATTGTTGATCGGAAATAATGTAGAATTATTCTGCAAAGCATAAAGGAGTGTTTGAAAGGAGTTTTTTAAAGAAAGACCTCGGTGAATCTGCTTACATATTGAGCATCAAGATCTATAGAGATAGATCAAGACGCTTGATAAGTTTTTTAATGAGTACATACCTTAACAAGATTCTGAAGTAGTTCAAAATAGAACAGTCAAAGAAAAGAGTTTCTTGCCTGTGTTACATGGTGTGAAATTGAGTAAGACTCAAAGCCCGACCACGGCAGAAGATAGAAAGAGAATGAAAGTCATTCCCTATGCCTTGGCCATAGGTTCTAAAAAGTATGCCATGCTGTGTACCAGATCTATTGTATACCCTACACTGATTTTGGCAAGGGAGTACAATAGTGATCTAGGAGTAGATCACTGGACAGCGGTCAAAATTATCCTTAGTGGAATAAGGATATGTTTCTCGATTATGGAAGTGACAAAAGGTTCGTCGTAAAGGGTTACGTCGATGCAAGTTTTGACACTAATCTAGATGACTCTAAGTCTCGGTCTAGATACATATTGAAAGTGGGAGCAATTAGCTAGAGTAGCTCCGAGCAGAGCATTGTAGACATAGAAATTTACAAAATACTTACGGATCTGAATGTGACAGACCCGTTGACTAAAATTATCTCACAATCAAAACATGATCACACCTTAGTACTCTTTGGGTGTTAATCACATAGAGATGTGAACTATATTATTGACTCTAGTAAACCCTTTGAGTGTTGGTCACATAGAGATGTGAACTATGGGTGTTAATCACATAGCGATGTGAACTAGATTATTGACTCTAGTAAACCCTTTGAGTGTTGGTCACATAGAGATGTGAACTATGGGTGTTAATCACATGGTGATGTGAATTATTGATGTTAGATCACATGGCGATGTGAACTAGATTATTGACTCTAGTGCAAGTGGGAGACTGAAGGAAATATGCCCTAGAGGCAATAATAAAGTATTATATATTTCCTTATATCATGATAAATGTTTATTATTCATGCTAGAATTGTATTAACCGGAAACATAATACATGTGTGAATACATAGACAAATAGAGTGTCACTAGTATGCCTCTACTTGACTAGCTCGTTAATCAAAGATGGTTATGTTTCCTAGCCATAGACATGAGTTGTCATTTGATTAACGGGATCACCTCATTAGGAGAATGACGTGATTGACTTGACCCATTCCGTTAGCTTAGCACCCGATCGTTTAGTATGTTGCTATAGCTTTCTTCATGACTTATACATGTTCCGATGACTATGAGATTATGCAACTCCCATTTACCGGAGGAACACTTTGTGTGCTACCAAATGTCACAACGTAACTGGGTGATTATAAAGGTGCTCTACAGGTGTCTCCAAAGGTACTTGTTGGGTTGGCGTATTTCGAGATTACGATTTGTCACTCCGATTGTCGGAGAGGTATCTCTGGACCCACTCGGTAATGCACATCACTATAAGCCTTGCAAGCATTGTGACTAATGAGTTAGTTGCGGGATGATGTATTACGGAACGAGTAAAGAGACTTGCCGGTAACGAGATTGAACTAGGTATCGAGATACCGACGATCGAATCTCGGGCAAGTAACATACCGATGACAAAGGGAACAACGTATGTTGTTATGCGGTCTGACCGATAAAGATCTTCGTAGAATATGTGGGAGCCAATATGGGCATCCAGGTCCCGCTATTGGTTATTGACCGGAGAGGTGTCTCGGTCATGTCTACATAGTTCTCGAACCCGAAGGGTCCGCACGCTTAACGTTACGATGACAGTTTTATTGAGTTTTGATGTACCGAAGGAGTTCGGAGTCCCGGATGAGATCGGAGACATGACGAGGAGTCTCGAAATGGCCGAGACATAAAGATCGATATATTGGACGACTATATTCGGACTTCGGAAAGGTTCCTAGTGATTCGGGTATTTTTCGGAGTACCAGAGAGTTACGGGAATTCGTATTGGGCCTTAATGGGCCATACGGGAAAGGAGAGAAAGGCCTCAAAAGGTGGCCGCACCCCTCCCCATGGTCTGCTCCGAATTGGACTAGGGAAGGGGGCGCACCCTTCCTTCTTTCTCCTTCCCCCTTCCCTTCTCCTACTCCCACAAGGAAAGGAGGAGTCCTACTCCCAGTGGGAGTAGGACTCCCCCCTATGGCGCGCCTCTCCCCTTGGTCGGCTGCCTCTCCCTTGCTCCTTTATTTACGGGGGCAGGGGGCACCCCAGAGACACAACAATTGATCCTTGAGATCTCTTAGCCGTGTGCGGTGCCCCCCTCCACCATATTACACCTCGATAATACCGTTGCGGAGCTTAGGCGAAGCCCTGCATTGGTGGAACATCATCATCGTCACCACGCCGTCGTGCTGACGGAACTCTCCCTCAACACTCGGCTGGATCGGAGTTCGAGGGACGTCATCGAGCTGAACGTGTGTAGAACTCGGAGGTGCCGTACGTTCGGTACTTGATCAGTCGCATCGTGAAGACGTACAACTACATCAACCGTGTTGTGATAACGCTTCCGCTGTCGGTCTACGAGGGTACGTAGACAACACTCTCCCCTCTCGTTGCTATGCATCACCATGATCTTGCGTGTGCGTAGGAAATTTTTTGAAATTACTACGTTCCCCAACAATATATAGGGGTGGAGGGGGCTGGTTTCTTGCCCTCCAAGTCCATTGGGGCGTTGGCAAAGGTGGGGGAAAGAAATCCCATCATTTCCCTTCCCCACCGATTGTTATCCCCCTTTTTTAGGGATCTTGATCTTATCCCTTCGGGATATGATCTTATTCCTTCTAAGGAGGGGTCTTGGTGCGCCTTGACCAGGGGTGTGGGGCCTTGCCCCCACTACCCAAGTTCATGTGGGTCCCCCCATGCAGGTGGGCCCCACTTCGAAACCTTCTAGAACCTTCCCGGTACAATACCGAAAAATCCCGAACATTTTCCGGTGGCCAAAATAGGACTTCCCATATATAAATCTTTACCTCCGGACCATTCCGGAACTCCTCGTGACGTCCGGGATCTCATCCGGCACTCCGAACAACTTTCGGTTAACCGCATACTAATATCTCTACAACTCTAGCGTCACCGAACCTTAAGTGTGTAGACCCTACGGGTTCGGGAGACATGCAGACATGACCGAGACGACTCTCCGGTCAATAACCAACAGCGGGATCTGGATACCCATGTTGGCTCCCACATGTTCCATGATGATCTCATCGGATGAACCACGATGTCGAGGATTCAATCAATCCCGTATACAATCCCCTTTGTCAATCGGTACGTTACTTGCCCGAGATTCGATCGTCGGTATCCCAATACCTTGTTCAATCTCGTTACCGGCAAGTCACTTTACTCGTTCCGTAATGCATGATCCCGTGACCAAACACTTGGTCACATTGAGCTCATTATGATGATGCATTACCGAGTGGGCCCAGAGATACCTCTCCGTCATACGGAGTGACAAATCCCAGTCTCGATTCGTGCCAACCCAACAGACACTTTCGGAGATACCCGTAGTGCACCTTTATAGCCACCCAGTTACGTCACTCATTGGATTGCACACATCAAAATGTATTACTTCCAACAAGTTGCTCTCTTGTTCCATCTCACTGATAACGAGGCCTTTCAGTCATCTTGCCCATGTGGTATGATTTGCATGTCTCAGGTGATTCAAAATCAAGTGAGTCCAAATGATCCATCTGCATGGAGTTTCTTCATGCATATATACCAATGGACATGGTTCGCATGTCTCAATCTTTTCAAAAATGAGTGAGTCCAAATATCCATCTACATGGAGCTTCTTCATGCGTTTTTATCCCAATATGACTCAAATAGCAGTGCCAAGTATGTGGTACTATCATTACTATCTTATATCTTTTGGCATGAACATGTGTATCACTACGATCGAGATTCAATAAACCATTCATTTTAGGTGCAAGACCATTTGAAGGTATTATTCGAAAGAGTAACCATTATTCTCCTTAAATGAATAACCGTATTGCGATAAACATAATCCACTCATGTCTATGCTCAACGCAAAAACCAAATAACAATTATTTAGGTTTAACACCAATCTCGATGGTAGAGGGAGCATGCGATGCTTGATCACATCAACCTTGGAAACACTTGCAACACATATCGTCATCTCACCTTTAGCTAGTCTCCATTTATTCCGTAGCCTTTTATTTCGAGTTACCAACACTTAGCAACCAAACCAGTATCTAATACCCTGGTGCTACTAGGAGTACTAGTAAAGTACACATTAATATAATGTATATCCAATATACTTCTGTCGACCTTGCCTGCCTTCTCATCTACCAAGTATCTAGGGTAGTCCTGCTTCAGTGATCGTTCCCCTCATTACAGAAGCACTTAGTCTCGGGTTTGGGTTCAACCTTGGGTTTCTTCACTAGAGCAACAACTGATTTGCCATTTCATGAAGTATCCCTTCTTTCCCTTGCCCTTCTTGAAACTAGTGGTTTTACTAACCATCAACAATTGATGCTCCTACTTGATTTCTACTTTCGCGGTGTCAAACATCGCGAATTGCTCAAGGATCATCATGTCTATCCCTGATATGTTATAGTTCATCACGAAGCTCTAATAGCTTGGTGGCAGTGACTATGGAGAACCATCACTATCTCATCTGGAAGATTAACTCCCACTCGATTCAAGCGATTGTTGTACTCAGACAATCTGAGCACATGCTCAACGATTGAGCTTTTCTCCCTTAGTTTGCAGGCTTAAGAAACTTGTCAGAGGTCTCATACCTCTTGACGTGGGCACTAGTCTGAAATCCCAATTTCAGTCTTTGGAACATCTCATATGTTCTGCGACGTTTCAAAACCGTCTTTGGTGCCACAATTTTAAACCGTTAGCACCACACACTGAACTATCACGTAGTCATCAAAACGTGTATGTCAGATGTTTGCAACATCTATAGACGACGCTCGAGGTTCACATACCGAGCGGTGCATTAAGGACATAAGCCTTATGTGCAGCAATGAGGACAATCCCCAGTATACGGACCCAGTCCGCATAATTGCTACTGTGAACTTTCAACTAAATTTTCTCTAGGAACATATCTTAGTAGAACTAAAGCGTAAGCTACGACATAATTTGCAAAGACCTTTTGACTATGTTCATGATAATTAAGTTCATCTGATTATTTAATGAACTCCCACTTAGATAGACATCCCTCTAGTCATCTAAGTGATACATGATCCGAGTCAACTAGGCCGTGTCCGATCATCACGTGAGACGGACTAGTCATCATCGGTGAACGTCTCCATGTTGATCGTATCTACTATACGACTCATGTTCGACCTTTCGGTCTCTTGTGTTCCAAGGTCATGTCTGTACGTGCTAGGCTCGTCAAGTCAACCTAAGTGTTTCGCATGTGTAAATCTGGCTTACACCCGTTGTATGCGAACGTTAGAATCTATCACACCCAATCATCACGTGGTGCTTCGAAACAACGAACCTTCGCAACGGTGCACAGTTAGGGGGAACACATCTCTTGAAATTTTAGTGAGGGATCATCTTATTTATGCTACCGTCATTCTAAGCAAATAAGATGTAAACATGACAAACATCACATGCAAATCATCAAGTGACATGATATGGCCAATATCATCTTGCGCCTTTTGATCTCCATCTTCGAGGCACGGCATGATCACCTTCGTCACCGGCATGACACCATGATCTCCATCATCGTGTCTTCATGAAGTTGTGTCGCCAACTATTACTTCTACTACTATGGCTAACGGTTAGCAATAAAGTAAAGTAATTACATGGCGTTTTCATTGACACGCAGGTCATACAATAAATTAAGACAACTCCTATGGCTCCTGCCGGTTGTCATACTCATCGACATGCAAGTCGTGATTCCTATTACAAGAACATGATCAATCTCATACATCACATATATCATTCATCACATCCTTTTGGCCATATCACATCACATAGCATACCCTGCAAAAACAAGTTAGACGTCATGTAATTGTTGTTGCATGTTTTACGTGGCTGCTATGGGTTTCTAGCAAGAACCTTTCTTACCTACGGAAAAGCCACAACAGTGATATGCCAATTGCTATTTACCCTTCATAAGGACCCTTTTCATCGAATCCGATCCGACTAAAGTGGGAGAGACAGACACCCGCTAGCCACCTTATGCATCAAGTGCATGTCAGTCGGTGGAACCTGTCTCACGTAAGAGTACGTGTAAGGTCGGTCCGGGCTGCTTCATCCCACAATGCCGCCGAATCAATATAAGACTAGTAATGGTAAGCAAATTGAACAAATCGTCGCCCACAACTACTTTGTGTTCTACTCGTGCATAGAATCTACGCATAAACCTGGCTCATGATGCCACTGTTGGGGAACGTAGCAATGAATCAAAATTTTCCTACGTGTCACCAAGATCAATCTATGGAGTCTTCTAGCAACGAGAGGGAAAAGAGTGCATCTACATACCCTTGTAGATCGCGCGCGGAAGCATTCAAGAGAACGGGGTTGATGGAGTCGTACTCGTCGTGATCCAAATCACCGATGATCCTAGCGCCGAACGGACGGCACCTCCGCGTTCAACACACGTACGGAGCGGGGACGTCTCCTCCTTCTTGATCCAGCAAGGGGGGAGGAGAAGTTGATGGAGATCCAGCAGCACGACGGCGTGGTGGTGGAAGTAGCGGGATCCCGGCAGGGCTTCACCAAGTGCAAGCGGGGAGGAAGAGGTGTCACGGGAGGGAGGGAGGGAGGCACCAGGGCTTGGGGTGCTGCTCCCATGCGCCTCCCCACTATATATAGGGGTGGAGGGGCTGGTTTCTTGCCCTCCAAGTCCATTGGGGCGTTGGCAAAGGTGGGGGAAAGAAATCCCATCATTTCCCTTCCCCACCGATTGTTATCCCCCTTTTTTAGGGATCTTGATCTTATCCCTTCGGGATATGATCTTATTCCTTCTAAGGTGGGATCTTGGTGCACCTTGACCAGGGGTGTGGGGCCTTGCCCCCACTACCCACGTTCATGTGGGTCCCCCCATGCAGGTGGGCCCCACTTCGGAACCTTCTAGAACCTTCCCGGTACAATACCGAAAAATCCCGAACATTTTCCGGTGGCCAAAATAGGACTTCCCATATATAAATATTTACCTCCGGACCATTCCGGAACTCCTCGTGACGTCTGGGATCTCATCCGGGACTCCGAACAACTTTCGGTTAACCGCATACTAATATCTCTACAACTCTAGCGTCACCGAACCTTAAGTGTGTAGACCCTACGGGTTCGGGAGACATGCAGACATGACCGAGACGACTCTCCGGTCAATAACCAACAGCGGGATCTGGATACCCATGTTGGCTCCCACATGTTCCATGATGATCTCATCGGATGAACCACGATGTCGAGGATTCAATCAATCCCGTATACAATCCCCTTTGTCAATCGGTACGTTACTTGCCCGAGATTCGATCGTCGGTATCCCAATACCTTGTTCAATCTCGTTACAGGCAAGTCACTTTACTCGTACCGTAATGCATGATCCCGTGACCAAACACTTGGTTAAATTGAGCTCATTATGATGATGCATTACCGAGTGGGCCCAGAGATACCTCTCCGTCATACGGAGTGACAAATCCCAGTCTCGATTCGTTCCAACCCAACAGACACTTTCGGAGATACCCGTAGTGCACCTTTATAGCCACCCAGTTACGTTGTGACGTTTGGCACACCCAAAGCACTCCTACGGTATCCGGGAGTTGCACAATCTCATGGTCTAAGGAAATGATACTTGACATTAGAAAAGCTTTAGCAGACGAACTACACGATCTTGTGCTATGCTTAGGATTGGGTCTTGTCCATCACATCATTCTCCTAATGATGTGATCCCGTTATCAATGACATCCAATGTCCATGGTCAGGAAACCATAACCATCTATTGATCAACGAGCTAGTCAACTAGAGGCTTACTAGGGACATGTTGTGGTCTATGTATTCACACATGTATTACGGTTTCCAGTTAATACAATTATAGCATGAACAATAGACAATTATCATGCACAAGGAAATACAATAATAACCATTTTATTATTGCCTCTAGGGCATATTTCCAACAACCCGAACCCTCTTCATCACCAGCGCGTGCTTCCCGCCTGAAACGGTCAGTGCCGCATTCATGCATGGCCGGAGCGGACGCGAGCTCTCACTGGTGCCGGCATTGAAGCGGCGCGCCGGCCGAGAGAGCGTCGCCCGCGCCGCTTCCTGGTGCACGCAACTGCTCCGCATTCAAAGGTTGCAATAGCCGGCCACAACATGCATGCAAAAAGTTCTTGGGAGTCCATGCTACAGCTAGCTGTCCTCCCCCAACTCGTCAATCTCTTCCAGTAGTACTAGTACTCCATGGCGCGATCCATCGACAAGCAGGCAGGAAAGTTATCGTATACTCGGTTTGCGGTGAATGGCATGCCGAGCGACCGTGTGGGGTCGAGCCGTGGAGGAGGGTGAGACACGAATGCGACAGACGTGATTTAAACATTGGTTTTGCTCGATGGCGCGATCCAACGAAACGAAACATTGGTTTCTCTCCGTTTCCATTTTTTCTCCGGAAAAATGGAAACTTTCCGCTCCATTTTCATTCCTACTCAAAGGTTGGTTCGTTACAACATTCCATCAAATACAAAGGAAAACTAACACGCATGCTGATGCATCTCAATGATTCAGAGATCATAGCCAATATTTACTTCACAACTAAAGACAAAAGTTGTGAGAGCGTGTACGAAAGAAAAACTACTGATGGGGTCACTACGACTTAAACCCTAAACAGGATTTAATTTCCTGGCTAGGTAGAACTTGTCGAAGGAAAGACGGCTGGCACCCTCGGATCATACGAAGCTTTTGTGCAGTTCCACTAAAATCAAGCTGAGCATCCCTGATGGCAAAGATATTGAAGAAGTGTGATTGGAATAATAGTACTGGCACTTGTTCATGAGACATAAACTCATCACAAGTAGAAGACGGTAGAAGTAGAGAAAGATCCACATGGAGATGGAGCTACGTGGGGAGCTGCGGCAATGGAGCAAGCTGGCTCCAAAAGGAAGATGGACTACCTGGGACGTCGGGTTGTAGCTAGAAGGGCGGTTGGGACGCGGCATCGGCCCATACCGCGGTGACCCCCGATTGGGATGCACCGACTATGGATTTTCTCCCTTGCCGATGTCGACCGCGTCTACGCAGGATATTGTTCCCTTCCCCCAGCTGCGGGATCAGGCCGGATATGTGACCAGCGGTGTGGCCACCGTCGTTCTATACTTGTGAAGAGAGCAAGCCAAGCAAGCAGGCTTGTAGCTTAGGCTCCTGCTAGTGTATATATAGTGGTTTTCTTTTTCTCTCCATATCCACCATTTTATATTGCGTACGTGCCATTGAAGAGTGAAATGATGGTTGCTTCTTCCGACTAACTTACTGTGTGATTTGACTGCTCCTTTAGTGGCCCCTACACATACTCCCCCTACGTGTATGCAACAGTCACACGTACACATGGATGCAAAAACGCGCACGATGCCCTAATGCATGCATGTCCGAGCACACGATGGAACACACACGGTCACGCTCAAGTGCTCAACCTACACGTGCATGCGCACACATACTCAGCCAGGGTTAGCTAGTGACCGTATAAACACTGGAAAATGTATATATTGAGCGCAATGAGCGTATTATGAAGTCCACTGACCATATTTTTACAAATATACAGTGACAGACAGTGTATTTATCTCGTTTGAAATTAAACCATATTAACCGGAGAGGAGGCAGTATGGACTAGCATTACTTTGTTGTGTCCCGTTAACTTGCCGAGGAGAAGCTTGCACGCGGTGGCTCGCAGGACAAGGAGAAACTTGTGACTAATGCAAGCTCTCCCTCGCTCAGGCGGTGGACCTGCAACAGTTAATTCGGTGTCAGATTGCCAGAAGCATACACTATACTAGTACTATTATTGTTCGACTTCTCGAAGAGGCGAACAGCCAAGCGTAAAGTTTACTAGTACTAGTACTACTACTATAGTCTATAGAGGTATGTACTATACTAGTACTAGGAACCCGATGGATGAGCGTCTGCACTCTTATTATATTTTTAAAATGTGATAAAGCAATCTTCAACACATTTGGTTCTCTTCGAGGGTTCTCCCATGTGATAATGGAAGTTGATTGCATGGAACACTCGCCACAACTCTCGCTTAATTCTGGATCATATTCTGTTACAAATAGGAGCGCTCGGTAATATTTCCTCTTTTTTGTTATTCAACATGTAAACAGGCCAGCAAACCTTGCGGCGCATCTTTGTGCGAACCGTGCTTGCTGCACTTTGAATGTGGCCGAGAGCTGGCTTGATGAAACACCTCGCTTCCTACTTCTTTTTTTTGTGGGGTACCTCGCTTCCTAGTGACCAGTGTCTTGGCTGATCGTCCTAAGAATGCTTATATATGAATAAAGCTCTCTCATTTACCCGCAAAAAAGATCAAGCCATATTAACCGGAAAGGAGGGAGTATGGACTAGCACTACTTTTTGGTGTGTCCCGTCAACTCGCAGAACGAGGAGAAGCTTGCAGGACAAGGTGAAGCTCGCTTATGCCTTTTGACTAATGCAACGTACCCTCGCCCAGGCGGTGGACATGCATCAGTTCATTCGGTGTCAGATTGCCAGAGGCATACACTGTAGTACCGAACATGCGGAGTACCATCATTGTTCGACTTCACGAAGAGGCAAAGAGCCAAGCGCAAGGTTTAGTAGGACGAGTAGTACTACTACTAGAACCGCATGGTGGAGCCTCTGTACTCTAATTTTTTTAATCTCTGATAAAGTACACATTTATTCCGGAGAAGGGCGGAAAACGGCAGCCCAACATGTAATGATGATATCGATCAACCATGCTCGAATATATCTTGGTCTTCGTGCGAGCCCGTCTGTGTGTTCTCGCTCCTCATCTCTCTCAAGGAACGGCGGGTTGGCCATTTTGCCGTCAATTGAGATCGGTTTGCTCACACTCCGGTCCCACATGTCAGTGATATGCCAAGAGGAGATGCGTTGACCGACTGGCCATACGCGTACTTGGTTTTGCACCTTCATACTACTTCTCCCTCCGTCACAGTTTACAGGGCGCGCTTCATTATGATGCATTTCTCTCAATGCATTTCCACCACCAGAGAGACTTTAGACGCGTTTGGTTTAATGCTCAATTAATTAGGGCGTGGTAACCGCAATCAAGTCCACAATTTTCTCTCGATGTACTACGGAATGGAGTAAGTGCATGCATGTGTGTACCCGGGGTGGAAGCACTTCATGCATGTGTGTACGCATTATTTCCTCTAGTAATAGACGCCATGCTATAACTACCAATGCTATTTTTCAGGCCGATCGCTAGTCGCCTTGGTCCCAGAGATTTTTTTTCTTTTTCTGAAGCGCACTCTATAAACAGTGACGGATGGAGTAGTATGAGCGGATTCAAAGAAGAGCGTAATGACGGTTGCTCTTCCGAGCAACTTACAGTGGGGAAGGTGGGACTTATGATTTGACTGCTCATTACTCACTATTAATGCGGTGCAACGACCGGGCTGAGTCTCCCATGCGGCTGTGCACTAGCCCCTTGGTTCTTAAATATACTCCGGAGTATTTGTATTTCTAGAGATTTCAACGAGTGACTACTCAAATATTTGTCTTTTTAGAGATTCAAATGGACTACTACATACGGATGTATATAGACATATTTTAGAGTGTGGATTCACTCATTTTGCTCCGTATGTAGTCACTTGTTGAAATCTCTAGAAAGACAAATATTTAGGAACAGAGGGAGTACACATACGAAGCAAAATGAGTAAATCTACACATTCGATGCTCTTTCAGAAACAATAAAAACTAACTTCCTTGCTAATCAGAGCTAATATTTACATCACAACTACAGACAAAGTTGTGAGAAGGTGTTAAATTAAAATTGATCCATGCTTTCATTGGCAGCAACGTCCCCCCAGCTCTGTCTAAATCAACAAGGCATGTTGGGAAAAAAAGTAGCTGTCTCGAGCATGCAACGTTCCGATTATTTTGTGCAGTTCCACTAAAATAGAGCTGAGCGTCCCTGTTCCAAAGATATTAAGTGTGATTACGATAATAGAGGACTGCTGATGAAACAATAAACACACAAATAGAAGCCGGTCACCTTTGCAGTCTCTCTTAAGACTAACTAGTTGGAGAAGATTAGGCTCAGAGCTGGATGAGGAGGATAGAGCAAAACCAATCTCCCTTTGTGCAGTCGCACTGAAATGTAGAGACGTTGCCCGTGTGACATTTTGGTAGAACTGCACAAAACACTCTTAAGAAAAAGTGATTTGTGCAGTTCACCAAAAGGTCGCAATAGCAACAAGGTGAAATGGATAGCCCTGTTTGCAAAAAAAGAGGTAGAAAGGAAACAATTACTGGCCAATAACAGTTGATGACACATGCGACGACAAAAAAGAAGCATATTACTTGTCCTAACGGAAGATAACAACACGGTTGTGTTTGTCTAAAACAGTGCGAGGACGAGATTGCAATATGGAAAGTACGCCGGACGAGCTACGTTTTGGGCAAAGAACTATGGAAGATCCACATGCAGCGACGTGGGAAGACGGGCAGTGGAGCAAGGCCGGAGGGGATACCTGGAGGTCGTCGGGATGTAACTGGGTGAGCGGCGGCGGGCGGAATCTGCCCATACTGCGGCAGCGAGCAGGTGGCGTAGGCCCTACCGCGCCGGAGCTTGGTCGGAGAGAACGGCGTGTACCGCAGATCGGGACGTGCTGCCTCGGCGCTGTCGAATGGAGAAACGATGCATGTCCTCCCTTTCCGCCGGCGGACGGGATGCGGGCGGATCAGTGACCAATGGCGAGAGAGAGAGAGAGAGAGAGAGAGAGAGGCCACCGCAGCCTTGTGTGAGATACTTTGAAGAGAGACAAACCAGGCAGGCAGGCTCCACTGTATATAGTGGAGCGGACTACCTTTTTCTCCATAAAAATCATTTTATATTTTGTGTACGTGCCATTGAGCGATATAACTTTATTTAAAAATAACGTGCCAACGCATCAAGTCGAACTTTGTTTCGTGCACGCGTGGTACACGACCTCCGTAGGTAAACAACCGCTACACACGTTCAAATTAGCACGTGGGCTGCCATTTCGTACAGAAATGAGCTCCACCGTGTACCCGCGCGGGTGTGGCTGGGCACGAAGCGTGAGTACGTGCACGGTGCACCTATTCTCTTCTTGTATATGTACACCACCTACGTGGGGTTGTGTGAGAGAGATACAAACATAGAGAGATATAGTGTGTGGGTTCGTGAGAGTTTTTGAGGGGGGGTCAATCAAAAAATGTAACATATGCAATGTGTTTGAAATAGAGTCCTGGATATATCATATATAGAGAGGGGGCGATCCATGCGAAGAGAGTGGAGGTATCATCGGCTTGAGGTGTCCATAGAATCGAATAGAGGGGTGATGTGTGTGTGTGCGCGCGCGCGCGCGATCGATAAAGAGTGCCATTGAATTTGTGTGTGCCCACGTCAAAGATATAGAGTGGCTGGCCTACTGGAACGTGAGAGGGGACATGTGCAGTTTGTCTCTGTGGCATGGATACCTACCTACAGCGCTCGACTATCGGTGTGTGGTGGGGGGGAGGGAGGCCTAATTAACTATAGAGGTACAATGGTTGGTATATGTGTGGAGGAGGAGAGAGGACTACCTCATGTATTAAGGGAGATCGATCTACCTCATGTATTAAGGGAGATCGATCGGCATCCATGCATATGTGTATAGGAGAGGAATAAGGTTGGGAGAGAGACAGAGCTAGAGTGTTGGAGGGGGTGGTAGTGGAGTTGCTTCTAACAAATGGTGGGATAGGCTTGCTAGACAACCGGAGGGCACGCCTGCAATATCAATAAGAGAGGGGATGGCTGCCTGTCTGTGCATGTGCGTGAGAGACGGGTCAGGAGGCATGCACGAATGATGAGGGTGGACAATATGGTTGTGGTAAGCAGACATAACTACATAGGAAGATCAATCGTACTTTGTCAGAGAAAGAAGAGAGATAACTTGTGAGGTACATCGATCGATGGGGGGAATAGTTAAAGTCGACCTAGGTATATGTTGGGAGATCGATCGGTATACATGCATGTGTGTGTTAGAAGCAAATGAGGCACGGGGAGAAGGATAGAGAGAGAGAGAGAGGGATGCATCTAGGAGGTGGTGCGAGAATCATACTATATCGAGGGGGAAGGAGTGTGCGAGTACGAGATCGATGAAAAGAGTGGTGGGAGTGAGGCATGGACGGTGATAAGAGAAGAGGGGAAGCTTGTGTTTGTGCTAGGGACACCTGGCTAGAGAGGCATATCGATCGATGTGTGCCGTAAAGAAGGAGCTGGGGGGCCTACACACACCATGGGTGAACGACCTAAAGTGAAAAGACGAATTTGCGCGATGGAGCTAGAGAATGCTGAGGGAGGGTGAGAGGGATGCGGGCGTGTGCATGCACAAGAGAAAGTTAGCGCTGGCTACAAAGATAAGAGGATTGTGTGGGTGTAAAAGACGAATAGAGATCATACTTCATTATAAAAAGCGAATTCGGATATTTGAAGAATTTATCATAGTGTTTTAAACCGACGCATGTGTGAATATATATAACGGTGGTACACATGGTGTGGTTATGAACATGTTATACTACATATAATATATTTTATCTCTACTCTTATAAAAAACGGAGTTGTTGATGATGGTGTGCCTGCCATCCTGTAATATAGGCCGTCCGATTTATATCTGATGGATAGGAAGGAAACTATGGCAATTTTGAAAAAAGATACCCACACCCCTCTCCATATTTGCAAATTAGGCCTCCCCTTGATCATGTTGATGTTCTGTGGAATGCATGGGCATCTTGCTAGTACTAAGTATAATATATAGAACATTGATCATAATTTGGGCTAATGTGTGGGTTTTGCAGCTCAGGTCTAAATACTTGTCATAATGTAGGGGGCGGGGCACTATACTATGTGTGATAAACACGGTGTACGTATGGAACATGGTTTAGATTATGAATATATAGTTAGTACATCAAATGTACTATTATTTGGAATCAACATCAAGTGTATTCAAAAAATAGAATTCGAGTTCATGTAGTACACATAGTCCATATCCATCTCTATAGTAATCATGTGGTGTGTTATTAAGGTAATACACGAATGATGGTTGAAGTTGGCAACAATCATGATTGTACATTCTTATTGAAATAGAGAAACGAATTCAAATTCAGTTCGAATTGCAGCGGTAGTATAGACATTTGGAATGCAGTAAAATGTTGGTATGAGTAGGTTACATGCATTATACACCAAGCGGAGAAAATTAATTGGACATAACATGGATTCATACTCCCTCCTTCCATCTATATAGGGCGTAATGCGTTTTTTAAGACCGCCTTTGACTATTGACAAGATTAATAGTACATGACATGCACAATGTGAAAATTATATCATTGAAAGAACCTTTCACAGATGAATTTAATGGTGTGCTTTGTGTAAGTTGCATGTCATATATTATTGCTCTAATATTTGGTCAAAGTTAGCATCGAAAAACGCATTAGGCCCTATATAGATGGAAGGAGGGAGTAGCTTTGAATAGCATTTTTATAGTAAAATGGGGCAAGACTCTCTCTTTGTGTGGTGTGAATAGTTTTATTTTTTTCATTTCCTTTTTGGTTGAGGGAAGTGCGAATTGATTTGGTATGTACAAGTACAATATTACACGTTAGGCTTGTCCCTAAAATCCAACCCGCGCCTTGTTATATCCCGAAAATTCAGATATCGTGCTCCCAAAACTGGCGGCTTCACAACCCGCGCCTTGCTATCCTAACATTACAACGCACGCGAAAACTCCCTCCAGCTGCCAAATCCCAACACGCGAAATCCCCCTTCTAACCCTGAGCCGAAAGGGCCGCTAGTTCAAATCGGTGGGGGTTACTTTTGTAACACACCCTACATTTTGGACAAGCGTGTCCCTAAGTCATGGTTCACCCCCTCCCATCGCCTCCGTTTTGCCATTCGAAATCCCAGGCCGCCATAACCTCTCCGCTCCAGCCGCGAAACCCCACCCTCCTCCGTCCGCCACCTCACCGCTGCCCAGCCGGAGCCTCTTCCCCGACGATGTCGTCCACCGCAACAGCTCAACATCCCTCGTCCATCTCCCCGGATGAGGATCCGTCGTCCATCTCGTCGTCCCACCGATTCAGCCGCCCCGTCCTCCACCTCCAAGGAGCTGCTCCGACGATCGCCTCGTCTATCGCGGCTGCTCCATCCCCACAGCGCCGCCTTAACCTGCTCCATCGGAACCGCAACATCCTCACCGACTCCTCGGACGAAGCCGAGGCCTACTCGGCGCCACCAAAGAGGTTGTACACTCATCGCATCACACCTTCTCCTTAACTCGACCTCCCGGCGCCGACGGTGCTCCATCCCGCACCCCCATGGAGCGGCTACCTTGAAGTCAGCGTCGTGGGCGACATCTCCACGGCGGCTCTCCCCCAGTGCGAGACCCCTTCGGCAGCGGCGGCCATACCAGCCGGATCTGCTGCTGCTGCTCCGGCTCTCGCTCGCTCGCTCGTGCTGCTGCTGCTGCTCTCCCCCTCGCTCGTGCTGCTGCTCTGCTCCTATTTAGCTACACTTCAGTCGACCGAATCGACTTTTGGGTCAGTCGACTTTCAGGGGGTGGGGGGCTCGCCGGAGTTAAGGAAGAACCACCCGCAGCAGGGATGGGGGCTCGCCGGAGAGGTACCCCACTATCTATCTTAGGGTTCAGGGTGGGGCGCGGGGGGCCAAGAGGGCTGGCTGGGGCGGGGGCGGACCGGCAGTGGGGAGTTGTTTCGGGGCGGCAAGGCGGCGCTGGGGCCGGCGGTTCGGTCGGTGGTGGCTGGCGGCTCAGGGAGGTGCAGGTTGAAGATGAACTATAGGCCCTCCCTAAACTACTCCCTCCGTTCCGAATTACTTGTCGCAAGTATGGATGTATCTAGATGTATTATACATGTCAAGTGCCTCTCTGCTACCATTGCGTTCAGTTTCGACAGTAACATTCAGATTCCACAGTAAATTTCAGTTTCGACAGTTAAGTTCAGAGTCAACAGTTTTTACCTCATCTGTTGTAGTCACGTGCTTTTTGGTGATGTAAATTTTACATCTATTTTACATCATCTATTGGAGATGCTATTAGAATCCCACTTGAGATTGACGATGTCTGTCTTGTGCTGCTTCGGCCTTGACGTCTTACGGCTCACCGGAGCTGCTCCAACGACAGAACGATCCATCACAACAGAGCAGTGCCCTGGACGCCGTCTACAGATTCCTCAGATCTTCCTCCACACCTCCGACAGCCACCTCTGCCTCAACTGCTTCAGCGACCAACCCAATGATGCTGAGGTCGACACGGCTACGGCAAAGAGGATGTACACTTGTTGCATCACTTATTACTATACATTCATGTCGATCCATTAGGGCTATTTTGGTTCAACGGAAAAACATAGCAATAGGGAATTTTCCAATGGCACTCTACTATTCAATTATTCATGCATTTTGTTGAAAGGAATGAAGCAAAACATCCACCTGGACCTACTTTTCAAAATCCTATGCATGAAAACAAGACCAAGTGCATTAGTGGAAGAATAACATTCTAACTGTACACGCTTTCATATGGTTTCACTTTATTTTGCCATGTTTCTTTGCATTCCTATGCTCTTCCAATTCCTGTAAACCAAACACCCAAGTTGACAGAAATTCTGTGTTTACAAATGCTCTGTTTACCATGTGCATTCCTATCCTATTCTTGTGTTTTTCCTATCCCTGTATTTTTAGAATCATGCAAGCCAAATGAGCCCTTACAGAATTACTTCAGTTACATGTAGGTGTCGAAGGGAACTTTGTGTGGTTTGTCCTGCTCCTGCCGTGACGTCGTCCACCTCACCTGAGTTGTTCCATCGACAGAAACATCCACCAAACCAGACATCACAACTCCTGACCGTCTTTCACCACATCAGATCTCCTTCCCTACCGCCGGCACCCACCGCAACGGCATCACCATCATCGACTCAGCAGATGAACCTGAGGAGTACACGGGTCCACAAGAGAGGTCGCACTCATTTGTTTCTGCTTATGTTATGCATTGCTTAAAATTACCTACTACTTTATCGTCCTGTTCACCTCTTGGACTCCAAGTCAGGTCCAAATTAATGTTCAAACTTGAGTTCTAAATTAGTTGTGGGGCACATATCGAGGAAGCAATGAATAGTATCTCTGTCTAATATCTGGTTCACCTTGGGTATGCCTATGTTGTTCATCTTGGGTGGGAAACAAATAGTAAAGCAATCATCATCTGTCTTTTTATTAAATTAAAGCAATCATCAGCCTGCTATCATTATTTTTGGATCCATCCACTGGTTGTTACCATCACTCTAAATTTCTGCATGCTCTCCTTACATAATCTCACCATATTTTTTTTGTATGCATGTTAGATATTGTACACAGTCATGCTGAACATGTAGAGAAAAAGAGAAGAGTTTTGCGCGGCAATACAATGTCATGCATACATCGCTCCATGGTAGGTTCAATGGCAAACCCTCCCCACCCCTCTCCAGATTGTAATCCAGAGGAAGATATCTGTTCTAAGGCGGATTCAGAAGCCGCTGACCACTCCTATTTACCCCCCAAGGTGTTTGCTCTACCTTGGCATGATGATGTTAGTCATATCATGCATATGTTGCCTTGCAGTGCCTACTTTTGACATCATATATGTCATCTGCTTAGTTTAGACATGTTCTGTAATGCCACCTGTTTAGTTTCTATATCATATATGGGAATTATGCAGTCTCATGTCTTTTAGCTAGCCATAATATATGTGAAATGTGCAATGCCATCCTGTTTAACCAGGCATCATATATTTGAATGATATCTTGCCCATCCTTTTCTTCATTACATTTCCATTTGTCGACAATGTTTGTGCATTAAATTACTCTTCCTGTGAATCAGCCATTTGGGTGGGAGATTGAAAAATCTGGAGTGAAAACAAGGCCTTCAGAGCAGACAGTGCTACCTGTCGAAGCAGATCTCTTGTTGGGTCCCGAAAGCTCCTCAGAGATGGATTCAGAGACAGATGACCAGTCCTATTCCCCCACCAAGGTGTATGCTCTAACTTGGCACGGTTATACTGCTCATATCATGCATATGGTGTCTTGCATTGCATAGTTTAGACATCATATACACAATATTCAACACCATGTTCTTAGTTCAGATATCATATCTAATGCCCTCTGTTTAGCATATAAATCACATATATGAATTAAATGATGTGATCATGTTTACTTAGATAACATGTAGGTGAATTATGTCATGCGATCATGTTTAGTTATTCATCATATCTTTGAATTATGTTATGCTATGCTATCCAGTTTAGATAGACATCATATATGTGAAATTATGTCATGCTATCCGTTTTAGTTAAACAATATACATGTCAACTATTTCATGTCCTCTTTTTTCCACACTATCTATTGCATCTGTCTCTCATACAATGTTTGTACATTCGACTATGTTTCCTGTTTATCAGCCATTTGAATTGGAGCAGGTGATGCCAGTATCTAGCGGACTAAAAACACGGTCTTCGAATAAAACAGTGCTACCTCTTGGTGGAGATAGCACCCCGGTTGTACATGTACGAGAACCAGCCCTACCACACATAACCCAAACTCTCGCAGATTGTACCCCTACTGCGATGGACAGAGAACTAGCTTCACCCAATCTAACCCCAACCCCAGCAGATAGTAACCTAGTTCCTGTTGACACAGCACCATCTCCACCACAGAGCTCCCAAACAAGAGCAGTTAGTAAGGCAGCTCCAGTGCCCAAAGGGCCAGTACTACCATGGCGAACCCCAACTCCACCAGTTAGTACGCCTATTCCTGTGGAGGAAGCACAACCAGCTAGTCGTAATTTAGCATCTATCGCATTTGATGTTGTTAAATCGTATGTGCGTATCTTCCCATCTTGGAAATATTATACTGAAGATGAAGGAAAATGCCAGTTGCAGGTGTTTGTCCAGGAGTTATGTGTAAGTAATGTTATTCATGGCAATTACTTTGCTTTGTCCCATACATCCTACCACCATGATGGTTATAATACAGAAAATTTTCCCATTTTTCTCTATAGAGAAGGACCGATTTGGAAACTCAGGATGAGGTAACCTGTGCTAATACCTCTGCTATCTTCAAGAATGCTTGGTGGCAGTATCGGAATTACCTAAAGAAAACGTACTTCACTGGAAAAGAAACTCATCAAATTCCCTTACGTTCTCCTGAGACACATTTACTGGACGATGACTGGGAACACCTTGTTCTGTACTGGTCCCGAACCAAGAATGTGGTAAGGTCTATGAGCTCATTTTCTATTTTTAAGTACTATATTCTTACATCTTACTGTACTCTCTTCATGTAGAACAAGTGCCTAAACCTGAAGAACAACTGTTCTAATTTAAGATTCCATTGCTATCATAGTTCAAAAAAGCGCTAGGCGTTAATTGCGTGTTTTGCTACCGCCTTGCGCTTTACTGACCAAAGCGCATGCTTATGCGCAGTTATGCAAAGATTAAGCGTAGTTATGCGCAACGTGTTTTGCCAACGCCTAGAGCCTAGGCGCGCTTAAGCGCTTGCTTAGGCGCGCCTTTTTTAACTATGATTGTTATCGTGCATACTGCTTTGCTCTTGTATCACTGTATTTACTCATACAAAATTATTTTTAAATTGAAGGATCCAATCGAAACTCCAATGGCACATCAGGTATGTTCACGCATGTTTCTTTAACAGGCTTGCTCTTATCAATAGCTCTGTTGATTTCAATTTCAATTGTGTATACAGTTGACTTCTCATATCATGCACATTACTAGCATCACAACAGAGCCAATAGTGTTGTACATGTAGACCCGTGGTACCCATATGAAATCTTGTTGTGCCGTGTAGTTTCCCACGCTTTGTATTCTTTCACTGCTGCTTTGTCCTGAACTGATATGATTTGAACCGTGTCTCTATTTTGATTTGGCAAGACAATGCAGTGACCATAGGACATAGATATATGTTTGTTTGATGCTTTTATTATGTACTAGTACTTGGCAATAGAAGACTTGGTAGTTTAATCCTGTCCACCTTACTAATGAACTGGTTCACCAAAATGAGTTTCATATACTAGTGCATGCTAAACCTGTTATGTGTCTGCTTGTTTCTTCTTTTAGAATGCTGACAGAATATTGGGGAAGAGTGCCTTATTAAGCAATGGTAAAGGAAGTAATGCAGATAAGGTTCAGGATAGTGACACATCCTTGTTGGTCTCCAACAAAGCTGATAAAACAGCTAAGGAAGACTATCTCGAAGACAGTGAGACAACCCCAAAGTCCTGTCTTGGTTTAGTGTTCGAGTTACTGGCCACTACCGCTTGCACAAGCTATTCAAACTCACTGTATGAATCAGTTCAGTTTCTTGAGTAACAACTACAAGCTGAAAGACATCAATCAGCTGTGCTGCGACAAGAAGCGGAAGGACTGCGGAAGTCCCTGGAGCATTCAGATGTATACTTTCTGGTGCAACAGCAAGCTTTGGAGTATTTTAGCGCCAAACAGGGCAAAGCTAATAAGCTTGCTAAGCTTATTGCCAGCACGGTGGATACCCAGGATAACGTTTCTTGAGCTCTTCTGAAGTTGTTTCAGTTATGCTCTTGTTTTGATGCCGCGTTTATTTGCACTGGTGGCCAATTTTGACGGCCAGTGTATGTAATATGCTGCTTTGTTCCCTATATTTGCACTGGTGGCGAACTTTGATGCCAAGTGGATGTAATATGTGTAATAGCGGTTATAGGCTAGCGTTAATTAGTTGCTTATTTATTTCCTTATTGTCTTGTTTAGTTGTTTGCTTGTAGTCACTGCGGTTCTTTTTCTGTGTTTTTCTAGTGGCCACAATAACCTATTTTTGGAAACTAGAACAAAATAATCATGGCAACATACGGACTATTGTAACCATGGGCCTCCTGCGGGCCGTATGATCCATGGGCCTTCTATGGGCCGTAGGATCCATGGGCCTTCTACGGGCCATACGATCCATGGGCCTTTTACGGGCCGTAGGATCCATGGGCCTTCTACGGGGCGTATCATCATTTCGCCAATCATGGGTCGTACTATTCATGGACAATAACGGGCCGTTAATAGGCCGTATTTGATAACTCTATGAAAACAGCCCAACGAGTTTTTTACATGAAAACGGCCCAACGTATTAACGGGCCACAAACAGGCCGACTGTAACCACGGGCTGAATTTGGCCCACAAGCAGAAAATGACAGTAACGGGCCATAAGTAACCGAATGCTGGAAATGAGCCCAAGAATAAATGGGCCCTGAGAAGGCCAAAAGATAACATGGGCTGGAAACGGCCCAATGGAATAATGGGCCGTTAATGGGTACGAAGTGATACACTGTTCATTACGGGCCAGTTTCACCATGTGTCGTTAATGGGTATAAAGTGATACACTGTTCATTACGGGCCAGTTTTACCACGGGCCGTTAATGGGCCGAGAGTTACAAAGGGCCTCATATGGGCCGAAAGACGTCATGGGCCATACATGGGCCGGAAGTTAAAACAGGCTGGAATTATATTGGACGACCCAGATGAAGATACTGGGCCTAATTCGGATAGGCCGTAAATGGGCCCTGGGTTAGCGGGCTGTAAATGGGCCATATGCGAACAGGCCGTTAACAGGCTTGCCGTTGGCCGGCCCGCCACCTTTTTACCAAGTGAAACGGGCCGGCCTTTTCACAGGAATGGGCCTCTGTTGGGCCGTGCCACGTGTCGACGTATCATAGGCGCTTTGGATCCAATGAGTGGATGACATCTGTCCCAACGGCGAGCCGACACGTGTTTCCTCCAGTGAATGATGTTTTTACATGTGGAAAATCCCCATTGGTCGGAGCTGTTAACGGGTTATCGGATCCAAAACCAGACCCGATAGCTTAACGGCGTTCCGTTACGGTGGATGCCACGTGTCGGTCACCCTTGAAGAAAGCACTTCTATGACGCGCGATTTATCGTCATGGAAGTGGACACTTCCGTGATGTAATTTTGGTGATGTCATGGAACACTTCTACGACAGCACAGGTATGACTATCTTGATTCTGTCATAAAATTGTCATGGATGTACATGCATGACAGAAAACGTGACCTACTGTGACAAACACGTATCATCACGGAAGTGTATTTTTTTGTAGTGCTAGTTGGTGTAGGCATCACGGGGACGGTTTTCTGTGATGAGCTACTTTCCAATTCAAAAGAAGGTACAATTACCACATCAAGTTCTACTTTCCTCCCACTCACTTCTTTCGAGAGAAACTCCTTCTCTAGAAAGGTTCCATTCTCGGCAACAAAGATCTTGCCTTCGGATCTATGGTAGAAGGTGTACCCAATTGTTTCCTTAGGGTATCCTATGAAGATGCACTTCTCTGATCTAGTTTCGAGCTTATCAGGCTGAAGCATTTAGACATAAGTGTCGCAACCCCAAATTTTAAGAAACGACAACTTAGGTTTCTTGCCAAACCACAGTTCATACGGTGGAGTCTCAACGGATTTAGATGGTGCCCAATTTAAAGTGAATGTAGTTGTCTCTAATGCATAACCCTACAATGATAGTGGCAAATCGGTAAGAGACATCATAGATCGCACCATATCTAATAAAGTACGGCTACGACGTTCGGACACACCATTACGCTGTGGTGTTCCAAGTGGCGTGAGTTGTGAAACTATTCCACATTGTTTTAAATGAAGGCCAAACTCGTAAATCAAATATTCGCCTCCGCGATCAGGTCGTAGAAACTTTATTTCCTTGATACGATGACTCTCCACTTCACTCTGAAATTCTTTGAACTTTTTAAATGTTTCAGACTTGTGTTTCATCAAGTGGATATACCCATATCTGCTCAAATCATCTGTGAAGGTCAGAAAATAACGATACCCGCCGCAAGCCTCAACACTCATCGGACCGTATACCTCGGTATGTATTATTTCCAATAAGTCATTAGCTCACTCCATTCTACCGGTGAATGGACTTTTAGTCATCTTGCCCATGAGGCATGGTTTGCAAGTATCAAATGATTCATAATCAAGTGATTCCAAAAATCCATCCGTATGGAGTTTCTTCATGCGCGTTACACCAATATGACCTAAACGGTTGTCGGGGGTTGGGTGCGACATATGCCAAGGGATGGCTTATCATGGTGGGAGCGAGTAGAACATCGCCGGTGCCTGGAAGCGGGATGAGGCGTAGACACGAACGCCGGCGTACTTTACCCAGGTTTGGGGCTCTCCTAGGAGATAACACCCCTAGTCCTGCTCTCCAGGGTCTCCGCATGATCACTAAGGCACTTGTGAGTACAATGGTGCTCCTTGAGCTGTTTGCTAGAGATAGAAGAAGGCAAGGCTAGCTCTCTTCTTCCTCTAGGTATGAGTATAGTCCTAGCAGGTTCGGAACCCTTTGCATGGGTCCCCTGGGGGGTTTATATAGGCCTACCCCCCAGGGGTACAATGGTAATCTAGCCGGGTGTGGGACCCGACAGTCAGTCTCTCAGGTCGCCGGCTCCTCCGTCGGCTGCTGGGGCCCGCCGCCTGGTGGGCCCCGCCATCTGGTCTGGTACGGAGCCGACAGGCCGCTCCCGCCGCCTGCGGGTCTTGCCGGTTGCTGATTACTATAGCCGCGATGCTAATGACGCTTGCTTGTTCAGGGGAGCATGGCTACAATCCCGCCGTCTGGTGGGAGATCACTGTAGCCACTTCGGGTCTTGTCTAGTTAATGGCGCACGGGCCCCGAGGAAGGAACTGGCCGCCTGCTAGAAGGCGGCCTCCCTCGGGTCCGACTTGTGAGGCCTCTGCCGTCTTCCGGGCTCTCGCCGCCAGGTGGGGCCCATCGTCTTCGGGCCGTACTGACAGGCGGTCGAGGGAACAGGGCTTCGCCTGATAGGAGTGACGCCAGGGGCGGAGTGGCAACAGTGTCGCGCCGGGCGGAGATCTTCGCCTGTACGGAGTATTTTGGCCACGCCCGGCCCTGGATTCGGGGGTGACGGGCTACACTGTAGCCTCACCCTATCTTGTCTTCTTAATGGGGGCGCAGACTTTGAGGATGCCGTGGGCTGACTGCCAGGAGTCGGCCCGTCTTAATGCCGCCTTCTGGAGCTTTGCCACCTTCTGGCTGCCGACCGCTTGGGCCAGCCGGCCATCAGAAGGCGGCGCTTCATCTTGAGGCTCTAAGGGGCGCAGCCAGCCCTGATGTCTTGAAAGGTTCAGGGACTCGGGTTAGGCTACCCGTGGCCCATTACTCCGATAGTAGTCCCCGAAGCAGGTGAGACGCCGCGGCTGAGGGGCCGAGGAGCCTCAACAGTTTCCTCCTCCGGGTGCTCTGGAAGGAAGCTTCGTCCGACTCCCGGCAAGCCGCCTGCAGGGAGTCGGCCATGGCCAGACGGACTTGTCTGAAAACTTTGAACGCAACAGCGGGAACCAGGTGGCGTGCCTGGTAAACCTTCAGGCCTGCCGCCCATCATGGGCGCGCCACATGGCGCCAACCAGTCAGGCCAGCCTGCCAGCCCACGCGCGTGATGGGACACGACAGCAGGCTGGGCCCGCCACCACCAGGCCTCGGCGCGCGAGCGGATCCACTGCGGTCGAGGCGGCGGTTGATCTCCTTCGCAGAGTTACTGCGCGTAGTAACTCGCATGGCAAACGTGGGGACGTGGGGTCGTGGGCACAGTTAATCCCACGATCCCACGCCCGCCCCCTCGGCTTCATAGCCTGTTGACTATAAGTAGGGGAAGGTGGGGGGAGCGGCGAAGCACGCGCGCCCCTCCACCCTACTCTTGCCTCCTTCTTCCTCCTCTCGCCGCAGCGCCCATGCGCCCTACCGGAGCGCCACCGCTGCTCTTCTTCCGCTGAGCCCTTCCACCTCGAGCCTTCTCGGCCCTGCTCCGATCCTCGGCTCCCTCGCCATGCCATTAGCCTCGTCGAGCTCTTCATGGCACGCAAGCATGGAGGAGACTGGGACGGGTCGAACGTTAACGAGGACCACGTCTCGTTCCTCCGCGAGACGCGGCGTCTTCCCAGCGAGAGCTATGTGAAGGCGCGCGTGCCATAGGTGGGGGAGGTCTCGCCGGCATCGGGGGAGGGCGAGCGGGTCGTCTTCCGCTCGCACTTCATCCGTGGCTTCGGCCTGCCGGCGAGCGGCTTCTTCCGCTCGTTCCTCGAGTTCTACCACCTCCAGCCTCATCACATCACGCCCAACACCGTGATTCTTCTGGCCGCCTTCGTCACGCTGTGCGAAGGTTATCTCGGCATCCTTCCCACCATCGAGCTGTGGGCAGCGTTCTTCTGCAACAAGCTGGGCACCTCCATCCAGGGGGTGGATGCCCAGTGTGGCGCCTTCGTCACGGTGCGCCGACCGGCGTCGAAGAATGCCTTCCCCGTCATCAAGCTGCCGCAATCGGTCAAGATGTGGCAGCAATCTTACTTCTACGTGGAGAACGTGGACCCGGCTGTCGACTTCATCAACCTGTCGGCTTATCAAGCCGGCCCACCGGTTGGGTCTCGGACCAACTAGAGCTACAAGCCGAAGCCGGTATCAGCAGACGGCGCCGCCGCCATCCAGCGACTCCGGGAGCTGACCAACGGCGAAGGCCTCAAGGCGTCCGACTTGGTGGTCTCCTTCGTCGTGCGCCGGGTTCTCCCACTCCAGGGCCGGCCTCACTTGATCTGCTGGATGAGCCAGCACCGCGACCCATGCCGACTGAGCACCAAGGAGATGCCGGCGGACGAGGTTGCGAACTTGGTGAACGAGATTTCCGCCCTCAAACTGGGGGAGGACTGGTGCTTCGGCAAGCAGCCATACTCCCGAGCCGACCCGCTGCCTGCGGTAAGCTTTCTTGACTCTTGCCTTTTTAAACTTGTCTTAGCCTTGATCCTGGTCTTGATCAGCCGGCTTCTCGTCACTTGAAATTGATCTACATGTCGGACGCGACGGCCGCCGTTGTAGGGGCGGGCGGAAACTACCTCGCAGACCGGGAGGTGAGCGACGTGGATGACCCCGATTTGGGGGCGGCTGCCCTGGAGGACACGGCGACGGGCGGCGTCCACGAAGCAGGCGGCTCCGAAGAAGGCGGCCTCGAGACTTGGCCCGATGACGACGAGGAGGAAGACAAACTGCGCCCCGCGCGAGGCGCCGGCAGGGCGGGCGCGGGTCCCTGCCGAACTGACAGCCCGAGGCGGCACGCGCAAGCGCAAACAGGGAGCCGCATTGTTCGGTAGCGCGCCAAAGAAGGCCAAGAATCTGACTGCCGCGACCAGGCGGAAGGAGGCCGCCGCGAAGGTGGCCAAGTTCCGGAAGCTCCCGAAGGCGCCTCCCATGGTGCCGGCGTAAGTCTCTTTCTTGGGATTTTTCTTCCTGGTCGATTCTCCCTGAACTTTCCTTTCTTTGCTTTCTTGACTTAGGGCCCCACTCTCTCTCGAGAAGTCGGCCGCCGCCTCCATCGTTGGGTCGGCGGAGACCTCTTCCTCCACCCGGCGGATCGATCCGGCCGCCGACCTCCGGGAGGCGACGGAGCGAAACGCGCGGGAGGCGCGCGAGGAGCAGGAGGCCGCCCGCCTGGAGAAGGCGGAGGCGGACAAGGCGGAGGCCGCCGCCTTGAAGAAGCTGGCAGAGGCCGAGGCTGCTGCCACGACGAAGAAGCAGGCTGAGGAATCCATGCGCCGCCAGGAGCCGATTTTCTTTGTCCCCCTTAACTCAGCACCACCTCCACCGGACTTCGCGGCGCCGACGGGGGGAGCCGGCGACGAGCACCCAACGATGGAGAGGGAGGGCGGCGACATCGCCATGTCGGACGTGGCCGCGCCCCCGCCGCCTTCGTATGGGGGAGGGCGAGACAAGCAGCCGGCGGCCCCGCCGGTGCCACCAGCCGGAGGCGAGGTGGTGACGGGCCCGACTCCTGAGGTCCACACACCCACACGCCACCGCCTTGCGAAGGCGGCCTCGGCACCGCGCCCGCAGGAAACCGGCGCCGCAAGCTCGTCTATCCCGGACGCCGAGGTGACCAGCGCCGCGCCCACCGGTTGGGTGCACGGAGGCGGGACGGGGGCCTTAAACCAAGCTGTCCTCGACGTGCAGGCCAAACTCCGCGCCGAGGCCGACGCCCTTAAGCGGTGCAACGAGGCATTTCTGAATTCGCAAGCGGCCATACGGGTATGTTTCTTGCTTCTTCGTCTTTAGTTCTTGTATTTCGCGGTGGGGGCGCGCCAGCGCACCCACTGGGTGTAGTCCCCGAGTTTCGGGCCGGCTGCTGAGCAGGCGGCTTGGAACTCTAATTTGCGAGCTCTGAGTAGTAATTTCATCTGACACCTCTGTTGCAGGATTATCATAACCACCGCGCGGCCTCCTTCAACTCCAACGTCCGGGAGCTGGATCAGAAGACCGCCGACTTGTCAGAAAGCCGGAGTAAGTCTTTGTTTCCTTCTCTGCGGGGGCGCGCTGGCGCACCCGCGGGCTGTAGTCCCTGAGATTCGGGCCGACTGCTGAGCAGTCGGGCCGGATCTCCCCGGCAACTGCGTTTCTTTGGTTGATCACTGATACCTCTTTTCCTGCGGGGGCGCGATGGCGCACCCCCGGGCTGTAGTCCCCGAGATTCGGGCCGACTGCTGAGCAGTCGGGCCGGATCTCCCCAGCAACCACATCCCTTCTTTGTTGAATGCTGACGTCCTTTTCCTACTTCTCTCTTTGCAGAGGCCAACGCCGCCTTAGAGCAGCGGCTGGGCGAAGCCAATACCGCGTTGCGCGACAAGGAGGCCGAGTGCAGCAAAGTGGCCGAGGAGCGTGACTAGCTGGTCACACAGCTGGCGGAGCAGGCGGAGCTTCTCAAGAAGGCCTAGAAGGAGGCGGAGGACAAGGAGGCCGGTCTCCTAGCTGAGTTCGAGACCGAACGCTCCGCCTGGACCGACAAAGAGGCAATGCTGACTGCCGGCTTCGGCGAGATTGAAGACATGGTTGACGGTGAGCCTCTCTCTTTATTCTTCTTTGAGCCACCGACTTCTGATCAGGCGGCCTCTTGTTCCTTACTTTGCTTTTTTCTTCTGCTTGAGCATACTTCTTCCCTAGCCACTCTGTTGCTGCCAATCAGGCCATCGAGGCTGATCGTGAAGGGCGGAGGGCGGAAGGTGCGGAGATTGCTGCCAAGGCCCCTCTAACCCTCAGCGAGCAGCTTCTCAGCATCCAGGCCCGTCTCCAGCCGGCTCAACAAATGATGCGCCGTCTTTAACGTGTTGGCGCCCAGGCGATCGCCGCCCTGTGGCCGGACATGCCGGCACCGCGCACTCCCAGTCGGACTGTCGACTGGCTGGAGGTGGCAGCCGGCCGGCTTGAGGCCTGGAAGGGCTCCTCGGCCCGTGCCAGAGCATGTCGGGCCTTGGAGTTTTTCAAGGCATGGTACCCTGGGCTAAATCTAGCCCAGTTGACCATGTTTCGACTGGAGGCCCAGGAGGGGTTAGCGGCGGTGAAGGATGATCTTGTCAAGCGAGCGGCGGCAATCGCCGAGTACACGAACACCAGCGTCTTCATCCCGGAGCAGGCCGAGAACGGCGCTGAGGCGCCACCAGAGTGGTTCGGGCTGAACCGAAAAGACGGTGAGGACTCGGCCGAGGTGATCGACTCCAGCAGCGAGTAGGAAGGCGAGGAGGAGGAGGAAGGTGAAGACAAGGCGCCAGAGGTCAGAGCGGACGGCCAGCCTCAGCTCGACCGCGCCTCCAGCAACGAGCCGCACCCGAGCGAGCTGGCTGCTACTGAAGGCGGCCAAGCGGAGACTGACCAGTCGACCGCTCCACCAACCGTCACCACCGGCTCCACCGCTCCGCCGAACCCGTCTGCAGCTCCCTAGGCCGCTAGTTTATCTTCTGCTTTACCTGCTTTACCATTCTCGACGAACTTGTTAATTTGCACAATTCCAGCCAAGGGCCTTTTGCTTATGTAAATATTGTTCTGAATTCTATCTTTCCTTGCTTTCTGCTCTTTGGCTTTTGACCTTTGCCGCCTTCCCTTGGTTGCCGTCTTGCTAGCAGAACAGCCGTTCTGCGGACTGTGGCTGAGTCAAGTACTTGGCCACTTCCGAGAAGGCAAGTACTTAGCCGTTTAGAGTTTTTTTAGCAAGTTAAGTAGAACCCGGCCAGCCGGTTGGCAAGGTGGGAAGCCGGCTTGGACTATGTGCATACTTTGGGTCCTTGGCCATTTTTCATGCAGACACCCTTTCTCCCTTAACTCCTGACGACCAAACAGTCGCTCTGCGAGCTGTGGCTTCTGGCAGGAGAAAGCTTAAGTGCCAATACATTACTTGTCCGGCTGCAGGAAGCATGACATAGTACAAGGCGGCGAGTCCCCGTATCGACTGGTCGAACCCAGTGCCAGACGGACAAACGAAATAACACATTTATAGTCATAATATTTTATCATATAGATAAAAGAGGGTAGTCCCCGAGCTCTTCTCGAGGAACCCGGAGTCTGCATACTTAATACAAAAGTTGGCATGGTACATATTGTATCAACTGTAAAACCTTCGAAGGAGATTTGCGTTCCACGGCCGCTCTGTTTCCTTGCCCGAGTAGTCCCTTTTGTGTGCTCGAGGCTTCTGAGCATCGATCAGATAGTAGGATTCGTTGCCCAACACCTTGCTGATGATGAAGGGGCCTTCCCAAGGTGCCGAGAGCTTGTGTTGGCCGGCTGTTCGCTGGATCAGCCGGAGCACAAGGTCTCCCTCTTGGAAGGATCTTGGCTTGACCTTCCGATTGTAGTATCAGCGCAGGCTCTGCTGGTAGATGGCAGAACGACTGAGTGCCAACAGCCAGCCCTCTTCCAGCAGATCGACACCGTCTTCTCGTGCTTCTTTGGCCTCCTCTTCGGTGTACATGGTGACTCGAGGGGAGTCAAATTCTATGTCCGTTGGGATGACGGCTTCGGCACCGTAGACGAGGAAGAAGGCCGTGAAGCCGGTTGATTTGTTCGGAGTTGTGCGCGGGATCCAGAGGACGGCCGGCAGCCCGTCGAGCCGGCAGCCGGCCGAACGCTCTAGAGGCTCGACCAGTCGGGGCTTGATGCCGGATAAGATGAGGCCGTTTGCTCGTTCCACTTGGCCGTTTGACTGCGGGTGGGCAACGGATGCTAAGTCCAGTCGGATGCCCTGCATCGCTGAAACGGGCCAAGGCGCCTTTGGTGAAGTTTGTGCCGTTGTCGGTGATGATGTTGTGTGGTATACCATATCGGATGGTGATGTCGGAGATGAAAGTCACAGCAGTCAGACCATTCAACTTCTTGATTGGCTTCGCTTCTATCCACTTGGTGAATTTGTCCACGGCGACAAGTAAATAAGTCATTCCGCCGCGTGCCGTCTTGAATGGTCCCACCATGTCCAGCCCCCAAACGGCAAAGGGCCAGGCAATAGGAATAGTCTTGAGTGCAGAAGCAAGCAGATGTGGCTTGGAGCGGAACTTCTGACACCCTTTGCATTTCTGGACCAGGTCTTTGGCGTCTTCTAGAGCAGTCAGCCAGAAAAAACCATGGCGAAATGCTTTGGCGACAAGTGCTCTTGAAGCCGCATGGTGACCGCACTCGCCTTGGTGAATATCTTTGAGGATCGCTTGGCCTTGCTCTGGTTCTACGCAGCGCTGGTAAACACCAGTGATGCTGCGCCTCACAAGTTCTCTGTTGACGATGGTGTATGCTGCCGCCCGACGTTGCACTTGCCGAGCTGAGATCTCGTTAGTCGGAAGCTCCTTGTTCACCAGAAAGTTGAGGATAGGCTGAGCCCAGGAAGGTGCTGTTACTTCTTTGACTGTCAGGACTGCTACTTGCACAAGGGCGGTTGGGCCGGGAGGTGGCGGGTTGGAGTCGGCCACCGTTTGCTGAGTCGATGAAGTCCCCGGGCCGACTGTTGCAGTCCACGGGCCGGGTTTTGAAGTCCCCAGGCCGGGTCCGACTGCCGCAGTCCCCTGGTCGCCTGCCGAATTCCCCGTGTCGGCTGCTTGGGTCCTCAAGTCAGATCCGACTGCTTCAGGAGGAGCCGGCATGAAGATGGAGTCTGATTTCGACGATAGCTTGACAGATGGCTTGAGGAGGAGTTGTAGGGCGACACCGGCCGGTATTGCTTGCTGGGTTGAGCCGATCCATGCCAAGGCGTCTGCTTGCTCGTTGTCGTTTCTTGGCACATGGTGGAACTCGCACCCTTCAAAGTATCCGCTGAGTTGTTGTACGAGGAACTGGTAGCTTGCCATGTTTGCATCCTTGGCGTCCCAATTGCCTGACGACTGCTGGACCACCAAGTCGGAATCACCATAGCACAGGATCCGGCGAATGCCGAGTTCCTTGGCAAGCCAGAGCCCGTGAATGAGTGCCTCATACTCAGCAACGTTGTTGGAGGCGGCAAAGTGAATCTGCAGCACGTATTTGAGCTTGTCGCCTTTGGGAGAGGTGAGGACGATGTCGGCTCCCAGACCGGTATGCATCTTGGAACCATCAAAGTGCATCCGCCAATGGGTGGAGTCTGGTGCTGGCGGCAGGTACTGGGTCTCCGCCGAGTCGATGAGGAAGTCGGCCAGCGCTTGTGACTTGATGGCGGTGCGGGGCTGGTAGTAGATGGTGTAGGGGGCAAATCTATGGCCCATTTGGCCACTCGGCCAGAGGCATCCCGGCTTCCAATGATCTCGGTCAGAGGAGCAGTGCAGACTATAGTGATTGGGTGCTCTTGAAAGTATGGCTTCAGCTTCTTGGCAGCGAAATGCACGACGTAGCACATCTTCTGGTAATGTGGGTAGTTCTGCTTGGAGGCGGACAATACTTCGCTCAGGTAATACACCGGCCTTTGGACCGGCAGTGCTTTGCCCTCCTCCTTGCGTTCCACAACCATGACCGTGCTGACCACCCGACTGGTGGCGGTGATGTAGAGGAGCGTGGGCTCCTTAGGAGTCGGAGCAGCCAGGACAGGCGGGGTGGTCAACATCTTTTTGAGCTGGAGAAAAGCTTCGTCCGCCCTGTCATTCCACTCGAAAAAAGTGGTCTTCTTCATGAGCTGGTACAGGGGAAGAGCCTTCTCGCCCAGCCGACTGATGAAACGGCTAATGGATGCCAAGCAGCCGGTAAACTTTTGCACGTCCAGCAGTCGGGTGGGCACCTCCATCCTCTCGATGGCCTTGATCTTCACAGGGTTGTACTCTATGCCGCGCTCTGAGACCAGGAAACCAAGAAGCTGGCCGGCTGGTACTCCAAAGACACATTTCTCCGGGTTGAGCTTCATCTGAAATCGGCGCAAGTTTTCAAAGGTCTCCTTGAGGTCTTCTAGTAGCGTTACACGCTTCTCTGTCTTCACCACAACATCGTCCACATAGACGGGGGTATTTCTGCCGAGTTGCTTGAGGAGGCACTTCTACATGCAACGCTGAAACGTGGCGCCGGCATTCCTCAAGCCGAACGTCATGGTCAGGTGGTAGAAAGCTCCGAACGGCGTGATGAAGGCGGTCTTCAGTCTATCGGCCGGGCTCAGCTTGATCTGCTGATACCCTGAGTATGCATCCAGAAAACTCAACAGCTTGCATCCGGCTGTGGAGTCTATCACTTGATCGATTCTCGGCAAGGCAAAGGGATCTTTGGGGCAAGCTTTGTTGAGGCTGGTGTAATCAATGCACATGCGCCACTGCTTATTCTTCTTCAATACAAGGACTGGATTGGCTAACCATTCCGGAAAGAATACTTCCATGATGAAGCCGGCTGCTAGCAGCCGGGCTATTTCTTCTCCAACAACTCTCCTCTTCTCTTCTAACAGGCGGCGCAAGGGCTGCCTGACTGGCTTGGCATCAGGTCGGACATGTAACTTGTGCTCGGCGAAATCCGTCGGTACACCCGGCATGTCTTTGGGAAACCATGCAAAGATGTCCCGATTCTCACGGAGGAAATCGACGACCTTGCTTTCCTATTTGCTGTCAAGGTTTGCACCTATGACAGTGTGCCTCTCTGGGTGCACCGGGTCCAAGGGTATCTTCTTTGTTTCTTTTGCCGGTTTGAACGAGCCCTCGGCCTCCGACTCCTTGGGGTTGGGTGACATTTCTGGCTGCTTGCCTGCCATCGCCACAACCCTCTCAAGGAGCCGCTTCTCGGTCGCAATCACGAGAGACTCGGCCAGCCGGCTGCTGTCGGCCACACAAGCGGACGACTTTTTGTAGTCT
Organism: Triticum aestivum; assembly: GCF_018294505.1. NCBI lineage: Eukaryota > Viridiplantae > Streptophyta > Magnoliopsida > Poales > Poaceae > Triticum > Triticum aestivum. Next base: position 299,351,651 of record NC_057808.1, on the reverse strand, counting down.
CCGACTACGGTTAGGATTCCCTTGGTGCTTGGCATATTCATCTTGAGGTAGGCGTAGTGGGGGACCGCCATGAACTTGGCCAGAGCAGGCCGGCCAAGCAACGCATGATAGGGGCTCTCAAGGTCCACCACTTCAAACCAGACCGGCTCTCGGCGAAAATGATTTCTGTCCCCAAAGAGAACATCTATCTGGGTCTTGCCGATTGGGGAGCAGGAAAGGCCTAGTACTATACCGTGGAAAACAGTCCGACTGGGCTGAAGCTATCTCTGCTTGATTCCCAACTTTTTCATAGTGTCTTTGTACAGGATGTTGATGCTGCTGCCGCCGTCTATCAGAACTCGGGAGAAACGAGCAGCCCGCCTCTCGGTGGCAAAGGTGGCGTCCAACACCAGAGCATAAGAACCTGGATTGGGCATCACCTCCGGGTGGTCGGCTCTGCTCTAGCTGATGGGCTTCTCAGACCAATGCATGAACTAGGGTGTCTCTGATGCTACCGCATTCACCTCTTGTTGTTGCTGCCATCTGCTACGCCTATCGTCGGCCACACTGGTGAACACGACATAAGCTCCATGCTCTTCAGGATACTCATCTTGTATTGCGCCGACCGTCCGGACCGCCGGCTGCTGAGGAGGAGGCGGCGGCGGGCCGACAGGCGGGGGAGGCAGGAGTCCGTCCCCCTTGGCGATTCTGGTGAGCCAATGGCACTTTCGAGTAGTGTGGTTGGACGGCTTCGTGCCGCTGTGGAATTTGCAGGGTGCATCAAGAGTTTGCTCGTACGAGAAAGCGGGCAGCCAATTGGGCTTGCCGCCTTTCTGACGCTTGGGTGGAGGTTGCCCATCGGGCTGCTGATCTTTGATGGTCGCCACCTGCCGGCTTGTGGAAGCCGGCTGTGGGGCCTTGCGCTTGTGGTCATTTTGTTGCTGGCGCCGACTGGCGTCACCAGCCGGAGTTCGAGGAGCTTGGGGAACCACCTTGCCCGAGACACTGACTTGAATCTCCACCTTCATGGAGGAGTCGGTCGTGGCGTATTTGTCGGCTATGACTAGTAGCTCATCAAGAGTCTCCGGTTCGTCATAGAGGAGCTTGTGCTTGAGGAGGGTGCCCTCTCGGCACCCGGCGGTGAAGTATTCGATAGCCTGCACCTCATGCACGCCCTCGCAAGAGTTGCGCAACTCAGCCCAGCGCGTGAGGTAGTCGCGAGTCGACTCGTTGGGGCCTTGGACGCACAAGGAGAGTTGGCGAGGCTTGGGAGGCCGCTTGTACGTGCTGGTGAAGTTGCGGATGAAGGCTTCGGTGAAGTCGACCCAGCTATTGATGCTGCGGGGCTTCAGGTTGTTCAGCCATGTCCGGGCCGTGCCCTGGAGCATGAGCGGGACGTACTTGACGACAACGTGCTTGTTGCCGTTGGCGATGCTAACAGTTGTGGAGTAGTCGACCAGCCAATCCTCCGGCTTCACGGAGCCGGTGTACTTGGGCGTATCTCTCGGGAGTGTGAACCCCTTGGGGAAGGGCTCGTCTCGGATGCGGGGGCCGAAGCAGGCCGGGCCCAACTCATCTTCTTCTTCTAGCGCTAGGGATCGGTTGAGGTGGTCGATCCAGTGGCGGGCATCATTCTCTCCAACTCCTTCCCGGCGGCCAAGTCGGTCGCCGAGTGTCGGGTGATCAACAGGCGGCGGGGATGCGCGCCTCTCCCTTCAAGGAGGAGGAGGAGGCAGTCCATCTCATGCTGGTAGGCCTCCGAAAGGCGTCTCATGCTGGCCAGCCGGTTGGCGCTCTCGACGAGCTGGACACAGCGTGCTTCCAGCGTCTCGGCGTCAGCGTCTTCAGGGATGGGCGCAGCCAGGTCTTGTAGCGCGGCCCACAGCGGGTCCTGGCCACCTCCGCCAGAATGCTCGCTGTGGGCGATGATGAGCACCTCCGTGACGGTGCTGCCGCCGCTGTCCGTGCGATGAGGCAGTTCGTCGTATACCACCATGTTGGTGGGGAAGGCGTCGAGCGACGCCGTGTCGGAGTCGACCAGCATCGGGTCGGTGGAGCCAACTGACTCCAAGTCCCCGGCAGGCTCGCTGGCGACGTGGAGCTGACCGAGGAGGCCGACAAGGCGGCCCTCGGGGTCGTCGGTGCCCGCATCAGACGCGGGCTCGTCAGAGAGGCGGATCTCGCCGATAAGGTCGGCGAGGCAGCTTGCCGCGCAGGCAACATGCGCCATGCAACGCGTCAGCGCAAACGCCGTCGGGCGTGCTGGGCTGGCTGCACTCGCCAAGAAGGAACAAGGTTCCCATCCAGAACAGGTCTCCCGGAGACGGTGCACCTCGCCCCATGGTGGGCGCCAAATGTCAGGGGTTGGGTGCGACATATGCCAAGGGATGGCTTATCATGGTGGGAACGAGTAGAACGTCGTCGGTGCCTGGAAGCGGGATGAGGCGTAGACACGAACGTCGGTGTACTTTACCCAGGTTCGGGGCTCTCCTAGGAGATAACACCCCTAGTCCTGCTCTGCGGGGTCTTCGCATGATCACTAAGGCACTTGTGAGTACAATGGTGCTCCTTGAGCTATTTGCTAGAGGTAGAAGAAGGCAAGGCTAGCTCTCTTCTTCCTCTAGGTATGAGTCTAGTCCTAGCAGGTTCGGAACCCTTTGCATGGGTGCCCTGGGGGGTTTATATAGGCCTACCTCCCAGGGGTACAATGGTAATCTAGCCGGGTGTGGGACCCGACAGTCAGTCTCTCAGGTCGCCGGCTCCTCCGCCGGCTGCTGGGGCCCGCCGCCTAGTGGGCCCCGCCATCTGGTCTGGTACGGAGCCGACAGGCCGCTCCCGCCGCTTGCGGGTCTTGCCGGCTGCTGATTACTGTAGCCATGATGCTAATGACGATTGCTTGTCAGGGGAGCATGGCTACAGTCCCACCGTCTGGTGGGAGATCACTGTAGCCACTTAGGGTCTTGTCTGGTTAATGGCGCACGGGCCCCGAGGAAGGAACTGGCCACCTGCTAGAAGCCGGCCTCCCTCGGGTCCGACTGGTGAGGCCTCCGACGTCTTCCGGGCTCTGGCCGCCAGGTGGGGCCCGCCGTCTACGGGCCGTACTGACAGGCGGTTGTCTGAACAGGGCTTCGCCTGATAGGAGTGACGTCAGGGGCGGAGTGGCAACAGTGCCGCGCCGGGCGGAGATCTCCGCCCGTACAGAGCACTGTGGCCACGCCCGGCCCTAGATTCAGGGGTGATGCGCTACACTGTAGCCTCACCCTGTCTTGTCTTCTTAATGGGGGCGCAAACTTTGAGGACACCGTGGGCCGACTGCCAGGAGTCGGCCCGTCTTAATGCCGCCTTCTGGAGCTTTGCCGCCTTCTGGCTGCCGACCGCTTGGGCCAGCCGGCCATCAGAAGGCGGCGCTTCATCTTGAGGCTCTGAGGGGCGCAGCCGGCCCCGATGTCTTGAAAGGTTCAGGGACTCGGGTTAGGCTACCCGTGGCCCATTACTCCGACAACGGCAGTGCCAAAAATATGTTCCACTATCATTATCAACTTTGCATCTTTTGGCATTAATATCATGAATATGTGTATCACTATGATCGAGATTCCATAAACCATTTACATTGGGCGTATGATCATAGAAGGTTTTATTCATGTAAACAGAACAACAGTTATTCTCTGACTTAAATGAATAACCGTATCGCAATAAACATGATCAAATCATATTCATGCTCAACGCAAACACCAAATAAAATTTATTTTGGTCCAACACTAATCTCGAAGGTAGAGGGAGTGTGCGATCGTGATCTTATTATCAACCTTGGAATCATTTCCAACACACATCATCACCTCACCCTTAACTAGTCTCTGTTCATTTTGCAATTCCTGTTTCGAGTTACTAATCTTAGCAACTGAACCGGTATCAAATACCCTGGGGTTACTATGAACACTAGTAAAGTACAAATCAATAACATGTATATCAAATATACCTTTGTTCACTTTGCCATCCTTCTTATCCGCCAAGTATTTGGGGTAGTTCCGCTTCCAGTGACCATTCCCTTTGCTGTAGAAGCACTTTGTTTTAGGCTTAGGTCTAGCTTTGGGTTTCTTGACGGGAGTGGCAACTTGCTTGCCATTCTTTCTTGAAGTTCCCTTTCTTTTCCTTTGCCCATTTTCTAGAAACTAGTGGTCTTGTTAACCATCAACACTTGGTACTCTTTCTTGATTTCTACCTTCGCTGATTTTATCATCGTGAAGAGCTCGGGAATCGTTTTCGTCATCCCTTGCATATTATAGTTCATCACGAAGTTCCAGTAACTTGGTGATAGTGACTAGAGAACTCTGTCAATCAGTATCTTGGCTTCGATGCGAAGTCAAAGGGCAACCGCCTGCAGCCTTGGTCGACGCATGGTGATTGATGGGACGTGGGTGTCTCCGCTTCCCCACGCTGCCTCGGCAACTGCCCTCGACTGACAAAAGGCTGGCGCGTGCCGCAGAGCCTTCATTCCCTTCCTTCACCTTGCTCTAGATCCCCTTCCTCCTTTTCGCCCCCAAAGACTCCCAATCTGCTGGAAATCCCCCCCGAGCTCGCATCTGATGGCGCCCGACAAGGTCAAGGCCTCGTGCTCGCCCGCCTGGTATGAGCCGACCTTGAGCGCGCCCATGGTCTCGGAGGAGAAGCTTGCCGCTGCGTGCCGAATGACGGTGGGCGGCGATGACGAGGAAAGAGCGGCAGCGCTTCGGGCCAGCTCCGCCAAGCCTGAGGCTCCGAGCAGTACCTTCCATCCCTTCTTCCTAAACAGTGTCTTTGCCGGGCTGGTGCCTCCCTTTTCCGTTTTCTTCTATGTTGTGCTCAGCCATTACAACCTCCATGCCCTCCATCTTCATCATAACTCCGTTCTTCTCCTGTCGATCTTCGCCTTCTACTGTGAGGCGTTCGTGGGGGTGATGTCGTCTGTGGCGCTGCTGCGTCACTTCTTCTACCTCCGAATCAAGGATGGCCATTGCTCGGGATTCGCCAACTTTGTTGCGGCCAATGGGACCAACGCGATCTCGAAGGCCGGGAAGAAGGCCGACGGCTTCAGGAACAAATGGGTCCTCATGGATGCCAAATGCTCCTACCCCTGGCTGTTGTTGCCGACAGGGATGCCTTCTTCTCACGAGGGTTGGCTCAGCACGAAGCTCACCGACCCCTGGGCGAAGCAAGTGCTGGAGAAGATGACTGCCGAATTGAAGCTTGATGACCCGAGGGCGGAGAAGCTGACGGGGGCCATGATACTCAAGGAGTTCCTGGTGCAGCGCCTTGCCCCGCTCTAGGCCCACTCGCCCCCCTGTGGAAGCTTGAGGACGAGGGGGACGAGCTTCCTTTCCGCTTGGACCCTTTATCTGACGAAGAGCTGGACACAACCCTCTGCCTCCTGCTCGGGGAGGATCAGGGGTATCCGCCGGACTCACATCTTCCGTTGTACCGCCACGCTGATGGGGTAGAGATCGCTGCCGCCATGCCTGTCTTCAACGAGTATGGGCTCGTGCCGCCGGTGCCTGCCGAGGCCCCGGTGGTGCTCTCCTCCGCTGACTCCGAAGAGGAGGAGGAGCCGGACTTGGTGGCGACCCCGGGGGAGACCGGGGAGACATCTCCTCCACGCATGACCGATCTCCTCCGCGCCTTCCCCGATGACGACAACGCCAGCGACCATCCGGTGAGGGAGGCCCTGCCCCCCGCTGGGGTCACACGAGGTCCAAGGTCACTCCCCCGAAGAAACCGTCGGGGATAGGGCCCCTACAGCACTCCTACTCGTTTCTGCTCGCATTGTCATCGCAGTTGGTATTATGTGGTGCTATGTTTATGATACGCGGCCCATCACAAACGGTTCACTATTATAGAACATGTATGATGCGCGGCCCATCACAAACGGTTCACCGTTAAGAAGATTAGATAATCGCCGTACGAGTGTCGGACAGGATTACGAAACGTCGGACCGTCATAACATCGTCGTACACGACAACTATCGCACACGCTATTCTGTGGTGCAACATTTACGATGCATACTTCATCAAAAACAGTTCATGGTTGCGAATCGTGTATGATAAGGCAACTAACACAAACGTTTAGTTTGCCCGCACCGTTTGTGATATTGTCTGACATCGCACACGCTTTGCAAATGGCAACTGTGTGCATGCTTGCACACGTTTCCTCTCTGTGAACCGTTTCGGATTATGGTGCATATCGCAAACGTTTGTGTTTTACCAACCGTGTGTGCCGTAACAACCTGGAGAGCGTAATTTCACCGTAATTTAATTGCTGCTTTTCCAAATTGTACCAGATTTGGATTTGAATTTGAATGTATGCTACAGCTTTATTCATATCCATCAGGTTCAAACAACCAATGCATTATTCGATTCATAGGTACATATGTTCAAGAACTACATAAGAACCAAATAAAGAATTATGAACCACAGTTGTATACTTATACTATTAAAGACGGTAAAGAAAGAGGCGAATTATATTCTGGTTGCTGAACAAGGTGAAGCGGAATGCCCATATTGTGCCCTCCTCCATGCATAAGGCACGCACGACTCTATTTCAACCCCTTGTGATGGCCGACCGCCCATCCTTCACGGTCTTCATGAAAACATCTAGATAATCCTCGTGTTCTGGTAGAAATACTTTAACCTTTGCATGCCCACCAATCATGTAGTTTGAGAGGTAATCTTGAGTAAACTGCTTTGGCAACCACTGCAAAGGAAAAATATTCAGACATTGTCATCTAACACAACTCATTATGGGCAATAAAAAGAAGGCTGCAGAGTTCTTACTAACCATCGTGCAGTTTGCTGTTGTCTTGGATAAAGTGTAAACAAATAGTTTAATTTCCATCTTTGGACCCATTTTACTAACAATCTTTATCAGCTTCCTCACTTGATGCTGGTTCATCGATATCTCATTGCCCCATATGCAGAAAGGGTCAAAACGCGGATCTTTACCAATGACATATGTACCTAAAAGCACCAAGTTAATATTAGAAGCTAAACAGCAATTGCACAATGATGTAGTACAACACTCTTTTATAATATGTCTATATACATCCGTATGTGGTAGTCCATTTGAAATCTCTAAAAAGACAAATATTTAGGAACGGAGGGTGTATCTTATAACATCCAATATACTCACATATTAGATGAATTAACATCTTATATTATGGGCTGGATGGAGTATAGTTCATTCTTACAAATTATCGGCTGATTAACTGTTGTTGTATCCATGGGTTACAGTTAGTTTGAGCTAGTTCGGGCTCAAATAGACCTAAAGTATATCTAAACATGAGGGCTAGTTTGAGCTAGTTGCATCTATAGCCCACCCAAAAAAATTGTCCAACCCAAGAGGTGCTAATTGTAGCTAGTTCTCCTAGTGCATTTATTGTCAATCTAGCCCTGCCATCCAAAGAACTCTTTGGATGGAGTTAGTTTAGGGTTAGTAATGAGCTAGAAACTAACTCTAACCTCTAGCTAAGTTAAGTATCCAAATAGGGTTGTGTTGTTGCTGTTGTTGCTGCTGCTCTTCTACGTATATCTAGACATCATTAGAACATTAATGTAACACTCTTCCTTGTTGCTATGTAGCCTAGGATTGCATATTTAGACATTAAGTACAGTGCATGTTGCTATGTAGCCTCAGATATATTACATATGGCCCTAGTTAACCTAACGAAAAATGGGTTGCAGATATATTCAGCTAAAAGTCTGATTCACCGATTAGTCCCTTATCAGCCACCGACCTATATGGTACCAGCTACCAATATCCTGAACAGTGAGCAGATATAAGCCATGGGATGAAACTAACCTCGATGGAAAATAGCAGTCGTTCCCAAAATTGTCCTGTGTAGGTATCGAGAAGCATGTTAAGCACAACAGGCTAAACATCAACCAAAATTATACATGGCAGACAAAATAATCTCCAAACGATAGCTTCAGTGTGCAGGTTTAAGCATGCTAGTAAAGCAAAACAAGTGGAAAGGTGTGCTAGCTGCAACAGGCCTAACATTTAACAACAAGCAAACATAGTCATTCAAACTGGTATTGTGCCGGTCTAAGTACACTGGTTATGGTTATGGAAGGACGTGTTAACTACAAGATGCAGCAACCAAATGTAGTCATTCATAGTGGTATTGTTGAAACTGGTACTCATGAAATTGAACTGCACAGTTCATACTTGCACATATAGAACATCACATTGTGAATAACTAGAATAAACAAGGCATACTACGAACAACCAAAGATGGCATTTGAAGCTGAATATATGCTAACTACAAACAACTGAACAATCAAAAAACTTTAAAAGAGCCATATGCTAGCAATAACAGGCTTAACAATAAGCAAATGTATGCATTCCTATCGGTATGTTTAAAACTGGATTGATGAAATGTATTGCACAGTAAATAATTTCACATATAGAGCATCACATTGTGAACAACTGAAATAAACAAGGCATACTGCAAACAACCAGATATAGCAATTAAAATTGGACATATTCTCACTACACTACAAAAGGGACTCGACATAACAAATCATGAGTTTCCCCCTGTGAAGAGGCACGGCAAAACAAATCATGGGTTTCCTCACTAGTCACAGATGGGATCGTTCCCGTGGGAAGAGCACGGACCCTGGATGCGCTCCATGTTGTCGCAGATGGGCTCCTTCCCCTTGGAAGAACACGGCTGTAGGGTTCCCTCCCTTATGTCGCAGACGGGCGCTTTCCCCTTGGAAGAGCAGATGGGCTCTTTCCCCTTGGAAGAGCCAGAGAGGGTGCCCTCCTTGTGGTCGCCGTCGATGAGGTCTGACTTGGAAGCTGTGGATCCCAAGCCAGTGTCGTAGAACATGTCCTTCAGAAATGACAAAAGGGGCTCGATGGCGATGTAGAATGGCAAATTGTAGACAGCGAGCCAGAGGAGATCAGCGGCGGGGCCATGGATGACATCGACGGCGGTTGAACCCGAGGGGTTGGGGGTGGGCGACTTAACCTGTGACACAGCCCGCCTCAGGCGTCGCTGTCGATGACCTCGATGTCATAGCCGGCGGCCGAGACATGCCTGCATACTCTAGCCCGCTGCTTGAGTGCCTGCCACCGGTAATGGTCGTCAGCTTCCTCGGCGACGTCGAGCGAAGAGACTACTATACACCTCTTTTGGGCCAGTCGCTCCTCGAGCTCCACGGGAAGCGTAGCCAGGCTTAGGCTGCGACGCTCTGGAGTGGGGGTGGGGATGGGGATGGGGATCTGTGGGAAAGGGGCGTTTGGCAGGCGTCATCTAAGAAACTCAGGGCGGCCTGGGTATGAAGATCGGTGGGTAAGCTGCACGGGCAAACCGGCAGATGCTGACAATGGAGGCCTTGCGGCGGCGGTGGTAGCGGCGGCGGGGACCTTGCTAGGGTTTCGAGCGAGGGAGGGGGTGTGTGTTTGTGTGTGCGCGCACGCCCGAGGAGGTTTTCGTGTGTGTGTGTGTGTGTGTGTGGAGGGGGGCGCAGGGTGTTTGAGGAAATGACGCGGGTACTGAAAATTTTACTACGCGGGAGTCAAACGCTGGAGTGAAATGCCGGGCTACTGAATATTTTGATGATAGTGCGTCGCACACGGTCCAGAGATAACAACTGTGTGTTATGAAACAGAAAAAACCCTCGAGGTGGGCAGATATTTTCTAGGGATGCAGGCGGGATTGGGAACAAGAAACATCGCACACGGTCCGGAGATAACAATCGTGTGTTATGAAACAGAAAAACCCTCGAGGTGGGTAGATATTTTCTAGGGATGCAGGCGGGATTGGGAACAAGAAACATCACACCTGGTCCAGAGATAACAACCGTGTGTTATGAAACAGAAAAACCCTCGAGACGGGCAGATATTTTTGAGAGGGGGAGCCTCATGGAGCCCAATGTACTGTGCGGATGTGTGCGTGACAGGTGCACCGGCGTGGCACACGGTTAGTCTGAGTGAACCGTGTCTGTTGTGTCATCCGACTTGTCTAATGTTCATAAATTTGGCGAAAAATTACGTAGGAGAGGGTCAGAACACGAACACACTTGCATGCGGACCAAATTTATGTATCAAAAGGGTGGTCTGGTTTTCAAATACCAAATGCAACTTCGATGTGGCACCTCTCTTGCAAAGCGCACGGTATTGCCTGCCCCCACCCCCCCCCCCCCCACCCTCGTGTCGGCACGAAGGGAATCATAAGCTATGAATGGATGCCTGATACGTCCATTTTGCATCATGTTTTTATATCGATTTTTATTGCATTATGGGCTATTATTACACATTATGTCACAATACTTATGCATATTCTCTCTTATTTTACAAGGTTTACATGAAGAGGGAGAATGCCGGCAGCTAGAATTTTGGGCTGGAAAAGGAGCAAATATTAGAGACCTATTCTGCACAGCTCCAAAAGTCCTGAAACTTCACGGAAGTTATTTTTGGAATTAATAAAAAATACTGGCGAAAGAATCCATCAGAGGGGGCCCACACCCTGCCTCGTGGGCCCCCTGGCAGGCCTCCGGTGTCCATCTTCTGCTATATGAAGTCTTTCGTCCGAGAAAAAATCATAAGCAAGCTTTCGGGACGAAACTCCGCCGCCACGAGGCGGAACCTTGGCGGAACCAATCTAGGGCTCCGGTGGAGCTGTTCTGCCGGGGAAACTTCCCTCCGAGAGGGAGAAATCATCGCCATCGTCATCACCAACGATCCTCTCACCGGGAGGGGGTCAATATTCATCAACATCTCCACCAGCACCATCTCCTCTCAAACCCTAGTTCATCTCTTGTATCCAATCTTTGTATCCAAACCTCAGATTGGTACCTGTAGGTTGCTAGTAGTGTCGATTACTCCTTGTAGTTGATGCTAGTTGGTTTACTTGGTGGAAGATCATATGTTCAGATCCATTATGCATATTAATACCCCTCTGATTATGAACATGAATATGATTTGTGAGTAGTTACGTTCATTCCTGAGGACATGGGAGAAGTCTTGCTATAAGTAGTCATGTGAATTTGGTATTCGTTCGATATTTTGATGAGATGTATGTTGTCTTTCCTCTAGTGGTGTTATGTGAACGTTGACTACATGAAATTTCACCATTATTTGGGCCTAGAGGAAGGCATTGGGAAGTAATAAGTAGATGATGGGTTGCTAGAGTGACAGAAGCTTAAACCCTAGTTTATGCGTTGCTTCGTAAGGGGGTGATTTGGATCCATATGTTTCATGCCATGGTTAGGTTCACCTTAATACTTCTTTTGTAGTTGCGGATGCTTGCAATAGGAGTTAATCATAAGTGGGATGCTTGTCCAAGTAAGTACAGCGCCCAATCACCGGTCCACCCACATATCAAATTATCAAAGTACCGAACGCGAATCATATGAGCGTGATGAAAACTAGCTTGACGATAATTCCCAAGTGTCCTCGGGAGCGCTTTTCTCTATATAAGAGTTTGTCCAGGCTTGTCCTTTGCTACAAAAAGGATTGGGCCATCTTGCTGCACTTTATTTACACTTGTTAATTGCTACCCGTTACAAATTACCTTATCACGAAACTATCTGTTACCTACAATTTCAGTGCTTGCAGAGAATACCTTATTGAAAACCGCTTGTCATTTCCTTCTGCTCCTCGTTGGGTTCGACACTATTACTTATCTAAAGGACTACGATAGATCCCTTATACTTGTGGGTCATAAGGACTCTTTTCTGGCGCCGTTTCCGGGGAGTAAAGCGCCTTTGGTAAGTGGAATTTGGTAAGGAAAATTTTATATAGTGTGCTGAAATTTACTGTCACTTGCTACTATGGAAAGTAATCCTTTGAGGGGCTTGTTCGGGGTATCTTCACCCCGACCACTAGAGCAAATAGTTTCTCCTCAACCTACTGAAAATGTTTACTTTGAAATTCCTTCGGGTATGATAGAGAAACTGCTGGCTAATCCTTTCATAGGTGATGGAACATTGCATCCAGATTTACACTTAATCTATGTGGATGAAGTTTGTGGATTATTTAAGATTGCAGGTATGCCCGATGATGTTATCAAGAAGAAGGTCTTCCCTTTATCTTTGAAGGGAGATGCATTGACATGGTATAGGCTATGTGATGATATGGGATCATGGAACTACAAGCGATTGAAATTGGAATTTCATCAGAAGTTTTATCCTATGCACCTTGTTCACCGTGATCGTAATTATATATATATATTTTTTTTGGCCTCGCGAAGGAGAAAGCATCGCTCAAGCTTGGGGGAGGCTTAAGTCAATGTTATATTCATGCCCCAATCATGAGCTCTCAAGAGAAATGATTATTCAGAATTTTTATGCTCGGCTTTCTCGTAATAATCAATCCATGCTCGATACTTCTTGTACTTTCTCCTTTATGATGAAGACTATTGAATTCAATGGGATTTATTGGAAAGAATTAAACGCAACTCTGAAGATTGGGACCTCGATGAAGGTAAGGAGTCAGGTATAACACCTAAGTTTCATTGTGTTAAATCTTTTATGGATACCGATGTTTTTCGTGAATTTAGCACTAAATATGGACTTGACTCTGAGATAGTAGCTTCTTTCTGTGAATCCTTTGCTACTCATGTTGATCTCCCTAAGGATAAGTGGTTCAAATATAATCCTCCCATTGAAGTAAAAGTAGTTGCACCTATTAAAGTTGAAGAAAAGACTATCACTTATAATGATCCTATTGTTCCTGCGACTTATGTTGGGAAACCACCTTTCCCTGTTAGAATAAAGGATCATGCTAAAGCTTCAACTGTTGTCAACAAAAGTAATATTAGGACACACAAACCTCCTGAGAAAGTTAAAGTTGAACCTAATATTTCTATGGTTAAAGATCTCTTGCCTGATAATATTGATGGGCATGTTATTTACTTCTGTGATGAGACTGCTAGAATTGCTAAACCTGGTGCTAAAGATAAACATAGACCTGTTGTAGGCATGCATGTTATTTCTGTTAAAATAGGAGATCATTGTTATCATGGCTTATGTGATATGGGTGCTACTGCTAGTGCAATACCTCATTCCTTATACAAAGAAATTATGCATGATATTGCACCTGTTGAGATAGAAGAAATTGATGTCACAATTAAGCTTGCCAATAGAGATACTACATCACCGATAGGGATTGTTAGAGATGTTGAAGTCTTGTGTGGGAAGGTTAAATATCCTGCTGATTTTCTTGTTCTTGGTTCCCCACAAGATAGCTTTTGTCCCATTATATTTGGTAGACCCATCTTGAACACTGTCAATGCTAGGATAGACTGTGAAAAGGATGTTGTTACTATTGGTTTGGGAGATATGTCTCATGAATTTAACTTTGCTAAATTTTGTAAACAACCCTATGATGAGGAATTGCCTAGTAAGGATGAAATTATTGGTCTTGCTTCTATTGTCGTGCCTCCTAATGATCCTTTAGAATAATATTTGCTTGACCATGAAAATGATATGTTTATGAATGAAAGAAGGGAAATAGATGAAGTATTCTTTAAACAGGGACCTATTCTGAAACACAACTTGCCTGTTGAAATCCTAGGGGATCCTCCTCCACCCAAGGGTGATCCCGTGTTTGAGCTTAAACCATTACTGATACTCTTAAATATGCTTATCTTGATGAAAAGAAGATATATCATGTTATTATTAGTGCTAACCTTTCAGAGAAAGAGGCAGAGAAATTATTGAAAACTCTGAAGAAGCACCGTGCTGCTATTGGATATACTCTTGATGATCTTAAGGGTATTAGTCTCACTCTATGTCAACACAAAATAAATTTGGAGAAAGACGCCAAACCAGTTATTGATCACCAACGACGGCTAAATCCTAAGATGAAAGAAGTGGTAAGAAAGGAAATACTAAAGCTTCTTGAGGCAGGTATAATTTATCCCGTTGCTGATAGACAGTGGGTAAGTCCTGTCCATTGTGTCCCTAAGAAGGGAGGTATTACTATCATTCCTATTGATAAAGACGAATTGATCCCGCAAAGAATTATTACAAGTTATAGGATGGTAATTGATTTTCACAACTTAAATAAATCTACTAAAAAAGATCATTACCCTTTGCCTTTTATTGATCAAATGCTAGAAAGATTATCCAAACACACACATTTTTGCTTTATAGATGGTTACTCTGGTTTCTCTCAGATACCTGTGTCAGCTGAGGATCAAGAAAAGACCACTTTTACTTGTCCTTTCGGTACTTTTGCTTATAGACGTATGCCTTTTGGTTTATGTAATGCACCTACTACCTTTCAAAGATGCATGATGGCTATATTCTCTGACTTTTGTGAAGAGATTTGTGAGGTTTTCATGGACGATTTCTCTGTTTATGGATCCTCTTTTGATGATTTCTTGAGCAACCTTGATCGAGTTTTGCAGAGATGTGAAGAAACTAACCTTGTCTTGAATTGGGAGAAGTGCCATTTTATGGTTAATGAAGGTATTGTCTTGGGGCATAAAATTTCTGAAAGAGGTATTGAAGTTGACAAAGCTAAAGTTGATGCTATTGAAAAGATGTTGTGTCCTAAGGACATCAAAGGTATAAGAAGTTTCCTTGGTCATGCCGGTTTTTATAGGAGGTTCATTAAGGACTTCTCAAAAATTTCCCGGCCACTGACTAATCTATTACAAAAAGATATACCTTTTGTCTTTGATGATGATTGTGTAGAAGCATTTGAAATACTTAAGAAAGCTTTGATTTCTGCACCTATCGTTCAGCCGCCTGATTGGAATTTACCCTTCTAAATTATGTGTGATGCTAGTGATTATGCAGTAGGTGTTGTTCTAGGAAAAAGATTTGATAAGAAATTAAATGTTATTCAATATGCTAGTAAAACTCTAGACAGTGCCCAGAGAAATTATGCTACTACTGAAAAAGAATTCTTAGCAATTGTATTTGCTTGTGATAAGTTCAGACCTTATATTGTTGATTCTAAAGTTACTATTCACACCGATCATCCTGCTATTAAATATCTTATGGAAAAGAAAGATGCTAAACCTAGACTTATTAGATGGGTTCTCTTGTTACAAGAATTTGATTTGCATATTATTGATAGAAAGGGAGCTGAGAACCCCGTTGCGGACAACTTGTCTAGGTTAGATAATGTTCTTGATGACCCACTACCTATTGATGATAGCTTTCCTGATGAACAATTAGCTGTCATAAATGCTGCTCGTACTCCTCCATGGTATGCTGATTATGCTAATTACATAGTTGCAAAATTTATACCACCTAGTTTCACATACCAGCAGAAGAAAAAGTTTTTCTATGATTTGAGACATTACTTCTGGGATGACCCACATCTTTATAAAGAAGGAGTAGATGGTGTTATTAGACGTTGTATACCTGAGCATGAACAGGAATAGATCCTACGCAAGTGTCACTCCGAAGCTTATGGAGGACACCACGCTGGAGATAGAACTGCACATAAGGTATTGCAATCTGGTTTTTATTGGCCTACTCTCTTCAAGGATGCTCGTAAGTTTGTCCTGTCTTGTGATGAATGTCAAAGAATTGGTAATATCAGTAGACGTAAGGAAATGCCTATGAATTATTCACTTGTTATTGAACCATTTGATGTTTGGGGCTTTGATTATATGGGACCGTTTCCTTCCTCTAATGGGTATACACATATTTTAGTTGCTGTTGATTACGTTACTAAGTGGGTAGAAGCTATTCCAACTAGTAGTGTTGATCATAACACCTCTATTAAGATGCTTAAAGAAGTTATTTTTCCGAGGTTTGGAGTCCCTAGATACTTAATGACTGATGGTGGTTCACATTTTATTCATGGTGCTTTCCGTAAAATGCTTGCTAAGTATGATGTTAATCATAGAATTGCATCTCCTTATCACCCACAGTCTAGTGGTCAAGTAGAATTGAGCAATAGAGAGATCAAATTAATTTTGCAAAAGACTGTTAATAGATCTAGAAAGAATTGGTCCAAGAAACTTGATGATGCATTATGGGCCTATAGAACTGCATACAAAAATCCTATGGGTATGTCTCCGTATAAAATGGTTTATGGAAAAGCATGTCACTTACCTCTCGAACTAGAACATAAGGCATAATGGGCTATTAAAGAGCTCAATTATGATTTCAAACTTGCCGGTGAGAAGAGGTTATTTGACATTATCTCACTTGATGAATGGAGAACCCAAGCCTACGAGAATGCCAAACTGTCTAAGGAAAAAGTTAAAAGATGGCATGACAAAAGGATACAAAAGCGTGAGTTTAATGTAGGAGACTATGTGTTGCTATTCAACTCTCGTTTAAGATTTTTTGCAGGAAAACTTCTCTCTAAATGGGAAGGTCCTTGCGTTATCGAGGAGGTCTATCGTTTCGGTGCCATAAAAATCAACAACTTCGAAGGCACAAATCTGAAGGTGGTGAACGGTCAAAGAATCAAACATTATATTTCAGGTAATCCCATAAATGTTGAAACTAATATTATTGAAACTGTAACCCCGGAGGAATACATAAGGGACACTTTCCAGAACGTTTCAGACTCCAAAAAGGAATAGGTATGTGGTACGGTAAGTAAACCGAGTCCAAAACAGTTCTAATGGCAATTTTTCTCTGTTTTGGATTATTTAAGAAAATAGGAAAATAAGAAGCACTCTGGGAAGTACACGAGGCTTCCACGAGGGTGGGAGGCGCGCCCTACCCCCTGGGCGCGCCCCCTGCCTTGTGGGCACCTCGTGTGTTCCCCGGACTCCGTTTTCTTGCACGATACTTCTTTTGGTCGGTAAAAATTCATTATATAATCTCCCGAAGGTTTTGACTCCCGTATCACGCAAATATCCTCTGTTTTTGTTTCGAGCTGTTTCTGTGGCAGGTTTGGAGCAAGATGTCATCTCAGGATTCCGACGGAGAGAGCTATGTCTCACACCTCATTGCTGACCCAAAGACCTATGGGGATCTATCTCCTTGTGGTCGAACTACGGATGAGGAGGAAGATGCTCATTTGATGAGGGTCAATGATTCAAGTTCGGAGGAGGATATCCCTCTACCTCAAACTGGGGATATGCACGTGAAGTTCGAGAAATCTAGTCTCCCTAAGAGGGCTAAACTATCTAATAACCGATCTATTCCCTCTCGTTTTCGGCAGAAAAGCAAAGGAGATTTATGTGACAAGATCTTAAGGCTGGAATCGGAGGGCGATGATTTAAAGGAGGAAATTGCTCTTCTCAATTATAACATGAAGAAGCTTAAAGCACAATTTACATCATCAGCAACTTCATCATCACCACCTCCAAAGAAAGAGATATAATCACATGGGTATGGGCACTCCCCTTGGCAACTGCCAAGCTTGGGGGAGGTGCCCCGGTATCGTATCACCATCACACTCCTATCTTTACCGTTTTTCTTAGTTCGATCCTTTTGGTAATATCTTGATCTAGTAGAATAAAGTTTTAGTATGATCTGGTCGTGAGTTTTGCTTTATGATCTCTCTTTGTAATCGAGTCTGTGAGCTATATATAATAAAGATTAGTGTTGAGTCAAGGGCTTGATTATCTTGCTATGATCTTGAGTGAATAAAGAGTAAAAACAAATAAAGAGATCATATTGATCTTATGGGGAGTAATGACTTCACATATAAAGAGCATGATGAATAAAAGTTGTTGAGAGTTGACAAGCATAGTTTTGGTGATCGTTGCAATTAATAGGAAGTAATAAAGAAAGAGAGGTTTCACATACAAATATATTATCTTGGACATCTTTTATGATTGTGAGCACTCATTAAAATATGACATGCTAAAGAGTTGAGGTTGGACAAGGAAGACAACGTAATGGGTTATGTTTTCTTATATCCGAAATGAAGTATATTGTCATGGATCATCCAACATGTTGAGCTTGCCTTTCTCCCTCATGCTAGCCAATTCTTTGCACCAAGTAGAGATACTACTTGTGCTTCCAAATACCCTTAAAACCAGTTTTGCCATGAGAGTCCACCATACCTACCTATGGATTGAGTAAGATCCTTCAAGTAAGTTGTCATCGTTGCATGCAATAAAAATTGCTTTCTAAATATATGACTTATTAGTGTGGATAAAATAAGCTTTATACGATCTTGTGATGTGGAAGAAATAAAAGCGACGGACTGCATAATAAAGGACCATATCACAAGTGGCAATATAAAGTGACGTTCTTTCGCATTAAGATTTTGTGCATCCAACCCTAAAATCACATGACAACCTCTGCTTCCCTCTGCGAAGGGCCTATCTTTTACTTTTATCTTCTACCTTATGCAAGAGTCATGGTGATCTTCACCTTTCCTTTTTTTACATTTTATCCTTTGGCAAGCACATTGTGTTGGAAAGATCCTGATATATATATATATATGTCCAATTGGATGTGAGTTAGAATGAGCTATTATTGTTGACATTACCCTTGAGGTAAAAGGTTGGGAGGCGAAACTATAAGCCCCTATCTTTCTCTGTGTCCGATTAAAACTCCATACCCATAAGTATTGCGTGAGTGTTAGCAATTGTGAAAGACTAAGTGATAGTTGAGTATGTGGACTTGCTGAAAAGCTCTTACATAGACTCTTTCTGATGTTATGATAAATTGCAATTGCTTCTATGACTGAGATTATAGTTTGTTAGTTTTCAATGAAGTTTCTGATGCATACTTGACATTGTGAATAGATTGTTACGTTATCATAAGAAATCATATGACAATATCCATATATGTTGCTGTTATAAGAATGATCATGATGCCCTCATGTCCGTACTTTATTTTATCGACACCTCTATCTCTAAACATATGGACATATTTATTGTTATCAGCTTCCGCTTGAGGACAAGCGAGGTCTAAGCTTGGGGGAGTTGATACGTCCATTTCGCATCATGTTTTTATATCGATTTTTATTGCATTATGGGCTGTTATTACACATTATGTCACAATACTTATGCCTATTCTCTCTTATTTTACAAGGTTTACATGAAGAGGGAGAATGCCGGCAGCTGGAGTTCTGGGCTGGAAAAGGAGCAAATATTAGAGACCTATTCTGCACAGCTCCAAAAGTCCTGAAACTTCACGGAAGTTATTTTTGGAATTAATAAAAAATACTGGCGAAAGAATCCATCAGAGGGGGCCCACACCCTGCCTCATGGGCCCCCTGGCAGGCCTCCGGTGTCCATCTTCTGCTATATGAAGTCTTTCGTCCGAGAAAAAATCATAAGCAAGCTTTCGGGACGAAACTCCACCGCCACGAGGCAGAACCAATCTAGGGCTCCGGCGGAGCTGTTCTGCCGGGGAAACTTCCCTCCGGGAGGGGGAAATCATCGCCATCGTTATCACCAACGATCCTCTCACTGGGAGGGAGTCAATATTCATCAACATCTCCACCAGCACCATCTCCTCTCAAACCCTAGTTCATCTCTTGTATCCAATCTTTGTATTCAAACCTCAGATTGGTACCTGTAGGTTGCTAGTAGTGTTGATTACTCCTTGTAGGTTGATGCGAGTTGGTTTACTTGGTGGAAGATCATATGTTCAGATCCATTATGCATATTAATACCCCTCTTATTGTGAACATGAATATGATTTGTGAGTAGTTACGTTCGTTCCTGAGGACATGGGAGAAGTCTTGCTATAAGTAGTCGTGTGAATTTGGTATTCGTTCGATATTTTGATGAGATGTATGTTGTCTTTCCTCTAGTGGTGCTATGTGAACGTCGACTACATGACACTTCAACATTATTTGGGCCTAGAGAATGGCATTGGGAAGTAATAAGTAGATGATGGGTTGCTAGAGTGACAGAAGCTTAAACCCTAGTTTATGTGTTGCTTCGTAAGGGGCTGATTTGGATCCATATGTTTCATGCTATGGTTAGGTTTACGTTAATACTTCTTTTGTAGTTGCGGATGCTTGCAATAGGAGTTAATCATAAGTGGGATGCTTGTCCAAGTAAGGACAGCGCCCAAGCACCGGTCCACCCACATATCAAATTATCAAAGTACCGAACGCGAATCATATGAGCATGATGAAAACTAGCTTGACGATAATTCCCATGTGTCCTCGGGAGCGCTTTTCTCTATATAAGAGTTTGTCCAGGCTTGTCCTTTGCTACAAAAAGGATTGGGCCATCTTGCTGCACTTTATTTACACTTGTTACTTGCTACCCGTTACAAATTACCTTATCACAAAACTATCTGTTACCTACAATTTCAGTGCTTGCAGAGAATACCTTATTGAAAACCGCTTGTCATTTCCTTCTGCTCCTCGTTGGGTTCGATACTCTTACTTATCGAAAGGACTACGATAGATCCCTTATACTTGTGGGTCATCAATGCCCCCTCCCCCCCCCCCCCAACCGAGGTTCACCTAGCAAAGTGCAAAGTAGCTAGCAGCCCCCCTCCTCCCTCGTGTCGGCACAAAGGGAATCCTAAGCTAAGAATGCATGCCCCCCCCCCCAACCGAGGTTCATTCACCTAGAAAAGTGCAAAGTAGCTAGCATCCCCCCCTCCCTCGTGTCGGCATGAAGGGAATCCTAAGCTACGAATGCATGCCCCCCCAACCGAGGTTCACCCTAGCAAAGTGCGAAGTAGCTAGTAGCCCCCCTCCCTCGTGTCGGCACGAAGGGAATCCTAAGCTATGAATGCATGCCCCCCCAACCGAGGTTCACCCTACCAAAGTGCGAAGTAGCTAGCTGCCCCCCTCCCTCGTGTCGGCACGAAGGGAATCCTAAGCTATGAATGCATGCCCCCCCAACCGAGGTTCAACTAGCAAAGTGTGAAGTAGCTAGCAGCCCCCCTCCCTCGTGTCGGCACGAAGGGATTCCTAAGCAATGAATGCATGCCCCCCCCAACCGAGGTTTACCTAGCAAAGTGCAAAGTAGCTAGGAGCCCCCCTCCCTCGTGTCGGCACGAAGGAAATCCTAAGCTATGAATGCATGCCCCTCCCCCAACCGAGGTTCATTCACCTAGAAAAGTGTGAAGTAGCTAGCAGCCCCCCCCTCCCTCGTGTCGGCATGAAGGGAATCCTAAGCTACGAATGCATGCCCCCCCCCAACCGAGGTTTACCCTAGCAAAGTGCGAAGTAGCTAGCAGCCCCCCTCCCTCGTGCCGGCACGAAGGGAATCCTAAGCTATGAATGCATGCCCCCCCAACCGAGGTTCACCTAGCAAAGTGCGAAGTGGCTAGCAGCCCCCCCCCCCTTGTGTCACCACGAAGGGAATCCTAAGCTATGAATTCATGCCCCCCAACCAAGGTTCACCTAGCAAAGTGCGAAGTAGCAAACCCTCCCCACCCACCCACCCACACACACACTTTCAGTCAGCGGGCCAGAGAGGCATATATCTCACCAAGATGGATCGTAAAACAGACCAAGAAGAATCCACCTTGGTCGTACAACCTCTCTGTTGTTGTTGGTCAAAGTGATGGCCGTCCATGCGACCCCGGAGATGGGCTAGCTCGCCAATAATCACGCAAGTAGCTAGTCCCCGAAGACAACCACTGCATGTGTGTGGCCCAAACATATGTATGGGGAGGTGTGTTTTTGAGTAACAATGGAACAACTGATGTGGCACAGTGATTTCGAACTAGAATTCCCCACACTGAGTGAGGGTTAGGTTGATGATGCATATGTATGTTACACCACACTTCAAGCCAACGACGGGGATTCATGCATGCATGCGTGCATAGTATGTGCGCTCAAACTTAATTAGGTCTGAATCTCACCATGACCTATACTACGATAAAACGAACCAAATGAAGAATCCGCCATGGTAACCTATCTCATTGTTGGTCAAGGTGATCATGGATGTCCACGCGGGCCCACGAATATATAGGCTTGTCGCCGATGACCACGCGAGGGAGTGTATCGTTCGAAGGCAACCACTACATGCATATGTATGGAGGTGATGCGTGCATGCATGGTTGAATACACAACATTGATGTGGCACGTGTGTCAAAAATCGTACACTAGCTCCCCACACAGAGCGAGATCAGTTCATGATGTGTCGTTGTACTAGCCACTTCGACTCGATGGGAGGGATTCATGCGTACACATGCATGTGTGTGTGCTCAAACTGTATCATGCATGTCATCCCAGAGCAAAAATAATAATCCCCTCCTAAGTCAAATTAACACCTCTTGTTGTCAAGCAAAAAGTAGTGATGGACCAAGCGGGCCCACGGATGGAAAGCATCGATATTGCTGATAACTGCTTAAGTGGGTGCGAGAGGACAACCACCACCGCTTTGCATGTGGGCCAAACATATATATGTTGAATACCTAAAATGCACAACTTTGATGTGCCACATGCCTCAAAAACCGTAAACCATGCACCCACATAGAGTGAGGTTCATATCAAGCGTACTACATATGATGGTCCCCTTCCCCCCTCTTCACCGCATACTATATGCTCCTGCCGTAATATATGTACAACCCAAAAGAATCCTCATCGATGGTGAAATTAATTAACCTCTCCCGATGTAGGTCAAGGTGATGCATGCAGGCGTCGACGATGGCCTCGTGGGCCCACATATGGAAGCGTCACACGTGGGTGTCCTAGCTAGGATATGCAAGTGGCCCAAAAAGGTGTTATGTGATGTTTGAATAACCAATTTCACGATTTTGATGTGGCACGTGCCTCGGTAACCAAAAAGTCCCAACACTGAGTGAGGTGTACTTGTTCACGGATGTGTATGTATAGTATAATGCTAGTCCCCTCCCACCTCCTCGATGCATACTATATACCACCATAACACAAACAAAAAAGATTCTACCTTGCTGGTCAAATTAACCTCACTGCCGTCTGTTCGTCAAAGTGATGGACGACGACCTCGCGGGCCCACATAAAGCGTCACACGCGAGTAACGAGTGTCGTGTAGGACAACCATCGACTGCATGTGGCCAAAACATTTATGTATGAAAGGGTTGTGTAATGTTTTAAATAACGGATTCATGACTCTGATGTGGCACTGGCCTGCCTAACAAAATGGCCAACCCACACGGTGGCTCACAACTCGTAGTGTACTACGAGCCACCCGCCACCCCCAGACGCACACACCCACACACACACACCACGAATCCACCGCAACTACGATGCATGTTAAATTGATTATTCCGCGGTGAACATACATGTTACCAAAGGAGGGACGTTTTAATTTCAAAAGAAAATCACAGAGATCACTAAGACATTTTAGTACATT
Organism: Triticum aestivum; assembly: GCF_018294505.1. NCBI lineage: Eukaryota > Viridiplantae > Streptophyta > Magnoliopsida > Poales > Poaceae > Triticum > Triticum aestivum. The sequence goes on along the minus strand of NC_057808.1, from coordinate 299,328,496 downwards.
GATTGATTGATTTTCTACGGGTATAATGTGCAAAAATCAAATTTGAGCTACATGCACACATGACAGTGCACCTAAATGGATTGCAAAAACACATGTGTCTCACTGGGAGCATGTTTACTTCCCGTGCAAAAAATTTCAAACATTGAGAATCTTGATTTTTAAATCCTAGTACATCCAAAACTTATTTGAAGATCATGAAACTTATCGTGTTGTCATATAGACACCAATACAAAGTGGCATTGTACTTTTTTGTCAAATTTGAGACCAGTTTTGATGTAATCTTTATCTAATTACAGACGGGAGATTATTAATAATTGGGAACCAATATCCCAGACGAATTATTTATTCGAACCGTGAGCGTTAGACCAACAATGGATATGTGCCATGCTTCGGTTAAGCAATAAAGCGGTAGCATTAATCATCCAAATAGAAAAACAATATGCGTGCCACCGCGCGACCCGTGTGGCGTGCGAGCAGGTGTGAGTTGACGGGACGCATGCGAGCAGTCCACCGCGCAGGCAGACAAGGAGGCGTGCGTGCAAGTGTGTGAATTGATGGAGGCGTGCTCGCTGCGCAGTGTCATCGGGAGGCGTGCGAGTAGCTGTGTGAAACTTTGGTAGGCATGCCAGCAGTCCGGTGCGCAGGCTCACCGGGAGGCGAGCCATCTATTTGACTGTCGCCCGCCTCTCTCCCACAACTCCCACTACTCCATATTAATCATGCGCCCGAGCGGCCGCACCCCCCATCCTCGCTACACACACACACAATCCTCTCTCTCCACTTGTATCCTCGACGCCGCTCCCAGTCCTCAAAGCCGTCAGTGTATGAGGATGCCGCCGAAGCGCCCCATCGGAGGGAGTGGCGACGCTGGGGCTGCTAAAGCACCGGAGCACGGCATGGAGATGGAGACAGAGGTTGCCATCACCGCCGACGAGTTATCGCTGCACCCTGACATCGTCGACGGCATCGAGCTTCCACAGCCGGAGGCGGAGTTCCACACCGACTCCGACGACCACTCCGGCGACGACTCCGACGACCACGGACAGCTGGTTAGTCATCTATACCCATTTATATGTGTCAAATAGATCATAGGGTTTCTCTGGTTACTCCTGCCTCCCCCTTTTTGGAATAGAAATCCTATGGTTATGTTCTCCCAATTCATGAAATCTGAGTAAGTTTCGTTAGATCCGTGTAGTGTATTGATTGTTTGAATGGTACGGGTGATAAGTGATTAGTTGTTTCATCTGTGCAAATGATTTCTGCTAGTAATACGACTAGGGTTAGATTTCATGCTAATAATTCCTAGCCAGGACTTGACAATTGATTTTGAATGACCTACATATGTTTGTGCCATTATTTTCTTCAAGATTGGTCTGTACATAGACGATTGTTCTTAAAAATCAAGCCATAATCTCTGGATATGTATAAATAAATAGCCATAAATTCTTAATCCTACTTCACGGCATGTAATCAATGATTTGATGCCAAATTTGTTTTACTATTTGTATAGGTGTTGTCTGACGATGTGGACAGCGAGGATGAAGATGCCCAGAGGAGGTACAAGAGGCAAATCCTGAGGGAGCTTTATGCGGGAATGCATAACAGGCGTATTAGGACCTGGAACGGTGGCTATGGATGCCCATTTTGCCACCACAAGCTTCATGATGCGTATCTAAGTGTTCTGGCGCATACAAGAGGACGGGCCGTTGGCTCCTTCAATCAGAAGTATTCTCGCAGGGTGGCGCACGGCGCGTACGCCGAGTACCTGGAGACGCTTCAGGATCGTGCCGGCATGTGAGATAAGATGTGGGATGGATCGAACTATGTATGCTTGAGTATGCTTAATGATGGTTGAACTATGTACTTATGGTTGAACTATGCTTATGTACGTGTACGCTTATTATCTATGTCTGAGTATGTTAAATATTTCGCCAAATTTTGGTAAAAATTACAACGGGGGACCAATAAACCAGGACAAAGGTAGTACGTCAATCACACACGGTTCCTAGAATTGGAACCGTGTGCAATGACTTTCATTTTGCCTCCTGCGTCAATCACACATGGTTCGCTCTAGCAAACTGTCGCCCCCAAAATTCTTTGTGGGACAGAAAACCCTCACCACCCAATTCAAAAAAGAAAAAAAGAAAACCCTCACCATCCCCACGTCACAAAAACCCTCACCCCGCCCGCCACCCCCTCGGCCCCTCCGGTACGTTCCCCATTCACACCTGCACAAGCTCCTCCACGTCTATGCCATGGCACCACCTATCGCGGCGGTAAACACTTAGCTCGACGCCTGCCGCCGCCAGGCTGCCGGCAAAGCCCATCGCATTTCGCCACTTCGGCTTGCCGCCGCCTATCGGCATCGACTTTCTCAACGCTGCTCGCGGTCGACCCAGCTCCGCTCAGTTGGGGAATCTGCTGTACTGAGGGTTCTTTCTCATGGACGACAAGGTAACTAATTTAACGAGATATTATCTCATCTCTTATCCCAGTTCATCTGCCTCCTTTAATCACCCGGCGGAAATCGCCGTGAATTCATTTTTATTTGAGCTGATTTGAGGGTTTTCTTTCATTCATAGAATGTACAGTGCACCGACACTTCAGGACTTTGCGACCACCACCGGAGATTCCATCTCACCATACCAGATAACTTGAGGAGGCACGCGGTATGTTCAATCTCACCCTAAATCGGTTGGCATGGCCTATTTTCCTGAACATATTCTAAATATTGCTACATTTGGATAAAAGGTGCCACATGCACCATATACGTCAAAGGGGATTTTTCCTCTCTTCTTTCTATAATAGGCAAATTAATGATGTATTGTTCTTTCAATTACTCTCATATTTCCATGACATCATGTTTACCCTATTTGTTTAATTATTGATTTTTGTCCTTCAATTTCAACTGTTGTACAGTTCTTTCAATTTGGGCCCATATTTGCATGTTACCATATTTTCTTTAACAATCCTACCATTTTCTGCAGGACATCCCTTGTTATGCAACAGATTATGTAGTGCACAATTTTTCCCTTTACATACATCAAGGCTCCACGGATGCCATACTGCACACAAACCATGGATTTACAATCGTTGCTACTGTAAGACTTGATGAACATGGTGAACCCTATTTTGGCACTGGCTTTTGGAAAGAAATTGCAAAGTTTTATGTACTGAAAGCTGGCACTAAAATTTCACTACACATAAAAGGGACTGGTCATGAGATATATGCTAACTTCGCCAACAAAATCATTTGTCCAGACTTTGTTCGAAGTAAGTTTTCTTTTCAACTATCTGCATATGTTGACTTACCCAGCAATGTCAAATGAATTGTGTAGTATTTAAGCAACCAATTGTTATTCCCTTTTCTTACTATATTCCTACCTAATAACTTCTAGTTACCAATACACTTTTCTATTGCCCTATTTTAACTAAATATTCCATGTACTCCCATTTCTATCAGAAAGTGCCGCTGACAAGGAGACTCCGGAGGTGGAGAACGGGGCTGCCAACAAGCGGAGGCAGGGCGATCTAGAACCACAAGCGACTCCAGCAGGCCTAAACTTCATCAACAGCCTCCCTGATGATATGTTGAAAGTCATCATCTCCCTCCTCCCAATCAAATATGGGGTGTGGACAACCCTCCTTTCCCGGCGGTGGCGCCCCCTATGGAAATCCAGCCCTCTCGACCTCATCAACACCCATGAGCTCTGCCATGGCTATCGCAAAAGCTTGGATGCGTTCTCCAAGATCCTCGGCAGTCACCTTGGCCCAACCAAAGGCCTTAGAATGGGCAAGTTCCATTCCAACGGCAAGGACCGAGCCAAGCTTGACGACTGGTTCCGATCCCCCACCCTAGAATGGGCATATGCGGTCACTGCCAACGTCTGCACTCCGCCTCGCGCCCACGCTGCGCGTCGCCAAGTTCAGGAACTGCCATTTCTCGCCCCTTAATGACGCGCCCGCTCTTATTCTACCACGACTGAAGCACCTCGAGCTCGCTGCCGTCTGCCTCTCAAACGGTGACATGGAGCGCCTGCTCCATGGTTGTACTGCACTCGAGTACCTTCGTCTTCAGGCGATCAATGGGTTGAGTACCTTCCACATCACCTCCATGACTCTCCGGACTATTTATGTGTGTTGCTGGTGCGGCAGGAAGACATCACAAGATGTGTACCATGGTATGGTCATTGAGGACACACCTGCACTTGAGAGATTACTTGTAGTTGATCAAGAAGGTCCAATAAGAATCAATGTCATTTCTGCGTCGAAATTGATAGTGGTGGGCTAATCGTCTGACAAATACTTCGAACTTGTTATTGGATCCACACCCGTTCAGGTACAACAGCCGCCTTCTACCTCTCCTTCTACAAATTAACATTATTTCTAATTTTGAAGATGTTTGTTTGTCTGTCATTCAGAAAATGATTCCAACAAGCTTGACCCTGAAACTGCGCACAGTGAAGGTCTTGGCACTAGAATCTATCGGCCCCAACCTGGAGCAAGTTGTCAGTTTCCTGAGATGCTTTCCGTGCCTAGAGAAGCTATATATCGAGGTGATTTCCTTTCCTGTTAATGTTAACCATAAGGGAGTTCAATTTGTGACACCTTTTTCCAAGTTTACAATGACAATGTACTACGATTTCTGATGGTTCTTTTGAAGGATTTTAGTACATACATGCCCCCCCCCCATATTGGTTGCTTGATCCATATGGTTACAATCAATAAGCATTTCTTGTTTGGATTCATCTGTACTATTTTTCTTAGGGAACTTTTCATCCACTCCAACCTCTTGTGAAGAAGGCTACATTTTTCTAGAATGTAATCAAGTGCCCATGTTAATCATGTCAGATCGAAGATGGCATGTTAGTGCATTTTACAAATCCTGCCAACCAAATAGCTAGGCCTGTAGTAATGTTCAAAACTGCATGTAGGCACTAACACGTTTTCTTCTTTTGCAGATAAGATTAGGCCCAGTGGTGGATAATGTGATACAATATAACAATCATGTCGAATGCCTAGATCTGCATCTCTCAGAAATTACTTTGAACTCGTACCGAGGGACCTTACCGAAGATTATATTTGTCAGGTTCTTTGTTCTCAGAGCAAGGGTGCTGAAGTAAATGAGATTTGCCCTACATTTATTTCACAAAAATGAATGGTTTACTGATCAGCGCCTGCGGCAGAATGGAGTAGGCTCCAAAAATGCTGAATTTCATTTTGGAACTTCAGATGACAGAGTAATCGGAAGTCATCATTTCAACCCCATACATGACTTCTCAGTGGCTGACCCCTTTGCAAAAATTGTGAGGTTTCGAAACCAGACTTAGAAGCGGTGATATTAGTTTGAACCTCTCTGATATCCATGTTCAGCGGATCAGCGCGAGCGTTTGCAGCTGATGAGCTGAATTTCATTTCTAATATCAGTTTGAACCTTGTAATCTTCGAATTTGAGCCATATAACTCTGGAATTTGAACCTTGTGACATTTTGAGCTTTTGTGGTACAATCGTTGAAATGGCATCGTATGAGACTCGTATATTGCTAGCACTATTTTGACCTTAATATGCAATGGTCTTAAAAAAAAATTAACCATTCTCGAATCAGTTTACCTTGTCGATCTCACAGCACATGATCTGTATAGCTAACTCGACTGTGATCTTCGACATTATTGCACACAGTTGGTTTCTTCCACCTTGGGCACTGTAGAGCGCAGAATTAATTATCGCACTCGAGTGTCCATCATCACCCTTCTGCATAACTTTGACCTCATCACCCAAGGGTAAACTTATGACCGAAGTCATTCCACACACTTTGTTTTTACAAAGCTTTTTGCCAATAAACGCCCATGATTTGTCCCTCTTCTAGCCGACGCGTGGCCAAACTAGCCAGGCGGGAAGCTTGTGCGGTAAACAGCGCGGTAGCGTGGGAACAGGCTCATCGACGATACATTTGTCGCCTCTTCGAGCCCACGCATGCGGTGCGGTGTTGTCAAGCGTGCACTAGAATCCTCCGCTACAAACGTCGTGACAAGACATGACGATTACAGGCCGGCCGGCCCCCATTTATTACAGCGGCCATTTAACCTACCCTTGTGTCTCTTCAACCTTTTGATCGTGCCCCACCATTGCAAGAAGCACACCCACCATGAGAAATTCTTAGAGGGTATCCTGCGCGGCTCCAATGGCGCTCTGAGCGGCTGCCAACGACGAGCAGCAGTTCACCATGCGTGTCGCCGTCGCCCAGATGTGCGTGCGCCACCACGTCCTCATCTACCACTACTATCTGGCCACAAGGCCTTGCGAGCATTTCGCCAGGTTTGTCAATAGCCCCCACTACATGTTCGCTATGGTGGACATCACCAACGATGTAAAGGCGCTCGAGAATTCGGGCATCGCCTGCTAGAATCTTGTCGACATCCAAGGCAAATACAAGATCTGGGGCGGCAAGGAGCATGAGAAGGACTCACTGGTTCACCTCACCGAGGCCATCATTGATCCCTACTACAGAGACATGAAGGATTCATGCAACAAGGACAAGCGTGCCTGGCACTCGGCCTGGATGGAGAAACTCGACAAAGCTCACGTCGTGTACGCGGCCAAGGAGGCGTACACGAGCTACGACATGTACAGGCAGATCGTTGACATGAGGAAGAGCCTCCTTCCCCAAAACGGCCAGGGATCCAGCCGGAAGCAGAGCAATGGCAAGCGTCATCGCAACAATAAGTAGATGATTAGATCCTCGTTTCTCTTACTTTAGTATGCATGTAATTGCTTTCTTTGGTGTGTGGAAATGTTATGTGTGTATTCACTTGTGTAATTGTATGCTTAATTTGGTTATGCAATGTTGTCTTTTTAAGTATATATGTTGATGCTCTGTAGACAGAGCGTAGATGTTGTGCGGACAAAGAAAATCACATCGCACACGGACTAAACAATGGAACCCGTCGGTGATGTTTTCATCAATCACACATAATTGTATACCAGCAATTGTTTGCTCACAACACACACGGCTTGTTAGCAGTAATCGTCCGTGTTGTTATCGGTCTTCGCACACGTTTCCGATTACAGACATGTTTGTCTCATATCACACACATCTTGTTCATTTGAACTGTTTCTGTTCTCATGTCTTAACGCAAACAGTTCATCCGTGTGAACCGCATGCCGTATAACGCGCACACCTTGAATCTAGCTGACCGTTTCTTTTGTGTTACCTAATCACAAACAGTTCATCCGAGTAACCGTATGTTGTATATCGCACACACCTTCATCTGGCTGCCCCTTTCTTTTGTTCCTCCACATCACAAACAGTTAAGTGGACTGAACCGTATGCCCTGCATCGCACACGCAACTAAAATATGAACCGTGTTTGATGCATCCTCCATCGCAAATGTTTTGCACCTTTTTTGACGGTTTTTTACACCACCGTTTGCGATTATGGCATCGCACACAGTTTCATCGAAGGGTCTCTGATCATAGTGTCGCGTTAGCAACATCCTGCAGTAGTGCACATAAACTCATAATACAAATCATCATCGAACGTTAAGCGTGCAGACCCTACGGGCTCGAGAACTATGTAGACATGACCGAGACACATCTCCGGTCAATAACCAATAGCGGAACCTGGATGCTCATATTGGCTCCTACATATTCTACGAAGATCTTTATCGGTCAAACCGCATAACAACATACGTTGTTCCCTTTGTCATCGGTATGTTACTTGCCCAAGATTCGATCATCGGTATCCTCATACCTAGTTCAATCTCGTTACCGGCAAGTCTCTTTAATCATTTTGCAATGCATCATCCCGCAACTAACTCATTAGTCACATTGCTTGCAAGGCTTATAGTGATGTGCATTACCGAGAGGGCCCAAAGATACCTCTCCGACATTCGGAGTGACAAATCCTAATCTCGATCTATGCCAACTCAACAAACACCATCGGAGACACTTGTAGAGCATCTTTATAATCACCCAGTTACGTTGTGATGTTTGATAGCACACTAAGTGTTCCTCCGGTATTCGAGAGTTGCATAATCTCATAGTGATAGGAACATGTATAAGTCATGAAGAAAGCAATAGCAACAAACTAAACGATCATAGTGCTAAGCTAACGGATGGGTCTTGTCCATCACATCATTCTCTAATGATGTGATCTCGTTCATCAAATGACAACACATGTCTATGGCTAGGAAACTTAACCATCTTTGATTAACGAGCTAGTCAAGTAGAGGCACACTAGGGACACTCTGTTTGTCTATGTATTCACACATGTACTAAGTTTCTGGTTAATACAATTCTAGCATGAATAATAAACATTTATCATGATATAAGGAAATATAAATAACAACTTTATTATTGCCTCTAGGGCATATTTCCTTCAGAAGTACACCCCTGCAGGGTTAACATGATCTACTCGAATAGCCGTGTCCGCGGTAATGGACTACTGGGTTGCTTATACAGTACATAGACAAGTGAAGGTGGATACTCTAAAATGCGCAAGATAAGCGTGAGTGCTATGGATGGCCTTCTGGTAGGGAGACGGGAGCGGATCCATAGTGGTGTATTGTTATGGTGAATATGTGGACTCGTGTGCGCCACCTCAAAAGAGTTACTTGCAGTCGTAGTTCAAGTTAGCCACTGAGTCAAAGCTGGCTTGTTGCAGTTAAACTCCACCACCCCTTTGTTGATACTGATGCATATGTAGTTAGTTCTGATGTAAATCTTGCTGGGTACATTTGTACTCACATTTGCTTAATTTATGTTTTTGCAGAGGAGACTTCAGTCTCACTAGTAGTTCCGCGTGGACTTCGACGTGTAGCTCGTTACCTCAGCGACGATCTTGTGCCCTCGGCGGGGTCTTCTAGATAGTCAGGCTTCTTAGCCCTTTTCATTTGTATTTGTCTGTACTCAGACAAGTTTAGCTTCCGCATGTGCTTATTGCTTGTATGACTTGAATGTTGGGTCATCAGACCCATGTTTGTAATATCTGGCTCCTCGGAGCCTAATGAATAAATACTTTGAGTCATAGAGTTTTGTTGTGATGCCATGTTGTATTTGCACATATCGAGCATATTGTGTGTATGTTATTGAAATGCTTGGTATGTGTGGGATCCGACAACCTAGTTGTTTATTTTTGGTAGCCTCTCTTACCGGGAAATGTCTCCTAGTGCTCGATACGTCTCCAACGTATCTATGATTTATGAAGCATTCACGCTATTTTATTATCTGTTTTGAATGATTACGGGCTTTATTATACACTTTTATATTACTTTTGGGACTAACCTATTAACCGGAGGCCCAGCCCGTATTGTTGTTTTATTGCCTGTTTCAGTATTTCGAAGAAAAGGAATATCGAACGGAGTGCAAACGGAATGAAACCTTCGACAGCGTGATTTTTGGAACGAACGTGACCCAGGAAACTTGGAGTGCAAGCCAGGGGAGCAACGAGGAAGCCACGAGATAGGAGGGGAGCCCACCCCCCTGGGCGCGCCCTCCCCTCTCGTGGGCCCCTCGAGGCTCCCCCCGCTGACTTCTTTCGCCTATATAAGTCCACATACCCTAAAACCATCGAAGATGAAGATAGATCGGGAGTTCCGCCGCCACAAGCCTCTGTAGCCACCAAAAACCTCTCGGGAGCCCGTTTCGGCACCCTGCCGGAGGGGGAATCCATCACCGGTGGCCATCTTCATCATCCCGGCGCTATCCATGACGAGGAGGGAGTAGTTCACCCTCGGGGTTGAGGGTATGTACCAGTAGCTATGTGTTTGATCTCTCTCTCTCGTGTTCTCTCTATGGCACGATCTTGATATATCGCGAGCTTTGCTATTATAGTTGGATCTTATGATGTTTCTCCCCCTCTACTCTCTTGTAATGGATTGAGTTTTCCCTTTGAAGTTATCTTTTCGGATTGAGTCTTTAATGATTTGAGAACACTTGATGTATGTCTTGCCGTGTTTATCTGTGGTGACAATGGGACATCACGTGCTACTTGATGTATGTTTTGGTGATCAACTTGCGGGTTCCGCCCATGAACCTTTGCATAGGGGTTGGCACACGTTTTCTTCTTGACTCTCCGGTATAAACTTTGGGGCACTCTTTGAAGTACTTTGTGTTGGTTGAATAGATGAATCTGAGATTGTGTGATGCATATCGTATAATCATGCCCACGGATACTTGAGGTGACAATGGAGTATCTAGGTGACATTAGGGTTTTGGTTGATTTGTGTCTTAAGGTGTTATTCTAGTATGAACTCTATGATAGATTGAACAAAAAGAATAGCTTCATGTTATTTTACTACGGACTCTTGAATAGATAGAACAGAAAGGATAACCTTGAGGTGGTTTCGTACCCTACCATAATCTCTTCGTTTGTTCTCCGCTATTAGTGGCTTTGGAGTGACTCTTTGTTGCATGTTGAGGGATTGTTATATGATCTATCTATGTTATTATTGTTGAGAGAACTTGCACTAGTGAAAGTATGAACCCTAGGCCTTGTTTCCTGTCATTGCAATACCGTTTACGCTCACTTTTATCATTAGTTACCTTGCTGTTTTTATATTTTCAGATTACAAAAACCTATATCTACCATCCATATTGCACTTGTATCACCATCTCTTCGCCGAACTAGTGCACCTATACAATTTACCATTGTATTGGGTATGTTGGGGACACAAGAGACTCTTTGTTATTTGGTTGCAGGGTTGTTTGAGAGAGACCATCTTCATCCTACGCCTCCCACGGATTTATAAACCTTAGGTCATCCACTTGAGGGAAATTTGCTACTGTCCTACAAACCTGTGCACTTGCAGGCCCAACAACGTCTACAAGAAGAAGGTTGTGTAGTAGACATCAAGCTCTTTTCTGGCGCCGTTGCCGGGGAGGTGAGTGCTTGAAGGTATATCTTTAGATCTTGCAATCGAATCTTTTTGTTCCTTGTTTTATCACTAGTTTAGTTTATAAAAGAAAACTACAAAAAATGGAGTTAAGCTTGTCTCATACGTTTCATCTTTTTAATATCTTTCGTGAGTATGATGGAAAGGAAAATTGTGCTCAAGTGCTAGAAGAAGAATGCATTAAAATGCTTGGTACTAAATCTTTGAATGATGAGCATGATTGCAATGTTGTTAGTATGAACTCTTTGAATATCCATAGTACTAATGATGATTGCACTAGTTATGATGAAAATGTCTCTTATAAGCATGTCGATTTTTGTGGAGAGCATTGGGTTTGCATGGATACACCAAATAGAGAAGATAAATATTGCAAGAGGCATAAGCATGTAGAAACTAAATTGTTGCAAGAAAGGCTAGATAAGAGTGCTGAGAATTTAAGGTATCTTTACCGTTGTGAACTTTGCAATGAACGTGATCATTTACATCTCCAATGCAAATTGTTTCATGATCGAATAGTGTCCAAAAATTGTGATGATTTGATCTCCCTTGCTCATTACAATGAACTTAGTTTGCTTTTGGGTTATGAAGAATTGAAAGGTGCAACTAAGCTTATTCCAAAATTTAATCTTGAGCATTTCCTTGATATTGATTTAGAGGAGATTTATTTGTTTTGTGCAGTGAATTGCATTGAAAATCCTTATATTGCCAATCACCTAAAGAAAAGAAAGCAATTAGAAGATGAAGAGAATACTAATGAAAGGGAAGAGACTTCCCAATCTCCTCCTATTATTTCTTATGATGAATCAGGTAACGAGGAGGAGCTTTCTATTCAACCAATCTCATCAATAAGGAGCTCAAAGAGAAGGTTGAACCCACACATAATGCGAAGAAGAAAAAGAAAAGAAGGAGAAACAAAGGTAAAAAGGTATCCCTCCCAAATGATGTTGCTCCTACTGCTCATTGTGATGATGATAATTGCTGAAATTAATGTTTGTCCCAAGCTTGGGGATGCTACGTGTAATGAAGATGATATTTTTAGTATCCCAAGTTTTGATATGCAAAGTTATTATGATGATAGCATGCCTCTTACTTATGATGATTATATTGATGAAAGTCGGTTTGGAAGAGTGTCAACTTTAGGAAGTAGTTATCCCACTATTTTGGAGGATGTTGAATTTTATTGTGATGAATACGAAAGTGGATTTGGAAGAGTGTCAACTTTATTTAGTGATTCCACTATCTTGGGAGAGGTTTCAATCGATTATGATGAGAACGAAGTTGCTACTTATGATGACTATTGTGATGAAACTTATGCTATAAAAAGTAGTGATGATTATATTTATAAAACTTGTCATGATTATGATTACCCTTTTTCTGAACATTACTCTTTTAATGTGGAAACAATTTTAGTGTTCAAGTCTCTTATGATACTCCCGCTATTCTGAATGAGGAGAATTTTACTTATGTGGAGAGTAGTAAAAATTCTATGCTTGTAGATCATGAAAGGAATGCTTTAGGTGTTGGTTATACTGTTGAATTCATTCATGATGCTACTGAAATTATTATGAGGGAGGAACATATGCTTTTAGGAATTGCAATAATGTCAAGTTTCCTCTCTATGTGCTTCAAGTTTTGAAGCTATGCTTGTTTTGCCTTCCTATGCTAGTTGATTATTGTTCCCATAAATTGTTTGCTCACAAAATACCTAGGCATAGGAACTGGTTTAGACTTAAATGTGCTAGTCATATGCTTCATGATGCTCCCGTTATGTTTCAATTCTTATCTTTTATGTGAGCATCATTGTCATCATCATGCCTAGCTAGAAAGGCATTTAAAGAAAAGCACTTGTTGGGAGACAACCCAATATTTACCCTTACTGTTTTTGTGTGTCCACATGATTATGCTACTGTATTAATCATGTTTTATAGCTTTTGTTTCAATAAAGTGCCAAGTAAGACCTTTAGGATAGCTTACGGTGATAGTTGTGTTGATCCTGCTGAGAATCAGAAACTTTTGCACCCAGTAAATTAGTTTTGTTAATTCACAGAAACATGCCTCTGATCTGATTCTTTTTTCTCTGGATTGGTACACAAATTTCTTAGGACTTCCTAATTTGGTAGGATTTTTGGAGTTCCAGAAGTATACGTTTGATACAGATTACTACAGACTGTTCTGCTTTTGATAGATTCTATTTTCTATGTGTTGTTTGCTTATTTTGATGAATCTATGAGTAGTATCGGAGGGTATGAACCATATATAAGTTGTAATACAGTAGATATTACACCAATATGAATTTAGAATGAGTTTATTACAGTACCTAAGTGGTGGTTTTATTTTCTTATACTAACGGAGCTTACGAGTTTTCTGTTGAGTTTTGTGTTGTGAAGTTTTCAAGTTTTGGGTAAAGATTCGATGGACTATGGAATAAGGAGTGGCAAGAGCCTAAGCTTGGGGATTCCCAAGGCACCCCAGGGTAATATTCAAGGACAAACAAGAGCCTATGCTTGCGGATGCCCCGGATGGCATCCCCTCTTTCGTCTTCGTTCATCGGTAACTTTACTTGGAGCTATATTTTTATTCACCAAGTTTTGCTTGGAGTGTCATTTTATTTTGTTAGTAATTGTTTGCTTTTATTTATAATAGTGTTTTGCATCTTTATTTTCAATAAAAATGTCAAGGATAGCCTTTACCCTGCTTATTTTGCTAGTATACATGTTGCTGTTTGAAAACAGAAAGTTTACCGCTGTTGCAAAAATTCCCTAGAAAAGTCAGAGAATGGTATAATGTTGAAACTTTTTGCATATTGAGCTCTGATAAATTTACTACAGTGGGAATTTTCTCTCATAATTTTTGGAGTCAGGGAAGTATTGATACTCTTTCATTCTTTACAGACTGTACTGTTTTGGCAGATTGCTGTTATGTTTGCATTGTTTGCATATGTTTGCTTGTTTAATGATTCTATTTGAGGATAGGAGTGTTAAATATGCAGAGGCATTTAGTATGCAATGTTGAATAATAATTTTAGTGATTTGTTACAGTAGAAATTGATAAGGTTTTGCATTGGTTTATACTAACCTATCTCATGAGTTCTTGTTTAGTTTGGTGTGGATGAAGCTTTTGATAAAAAGAGAAACCATGATATGAGAGGAATTAAGGAGACACAAAAGTTCAAGCTTGGGGATGCCCAAGGCACCCCAAGATAATATTTCAAGAAGTCTCAAGCATCTAAGCTTGGGGATGCCCCGGTAGGCATCCCACCTTTCTTCTTCAACAACTATCGGTTAGTATCGGTTGAGCCTAAGTTTTTGCTTCTTCACATGAGTTGTGCTATCCTTGCAATGTCATTTTATTTTGTTTTGCTTGCTGTTTGAATACAATACCAAGATCTGAAATTCTTAAATGAGAGAGAGTCTTCACATAGTTACATAATTATTTAGCTACTCATTGATCTTCACTTATATCTTTTTGGAGTAGTTTGTCATTTACTCGTGTGCTTCACTTATATCCTATGAGTAAATGGTTGAATGAGTTGAATGTAATAAATCTGAAATTATATATGTTTCATTTGCTTATCCCATGGGGAGTAATGACCTCACATCTAAGAAGTAGAGGTTGTAAACTTATTGAAGGTTAGCAAGTATTGTATTGGTCATTTGAACAATTCATGAAAGAATATTGAAGGAAGAGAGATTTCACATATAAATATACTATCTTAGACATCTTTTATAATTGTGAGCACTCATTAAGTATGACATGCTAAAGAGTTGATGTTGGACAAGGAAGACAACGTAATGGGTTATGTTTTCTCACATCTCAGTTAAAATATATTGTCATGGATCATTCAAACATGTTGAGCTTGCCTTTCCCCCTCATGATAGCCAAATTCCTTGCACCAAGTAGAGATACTACTTGTGCTTCCAAATATCCTTAAACCCAGTTTTGCCATGAAAGTCCACCGTACCTACCTATGAATTGAGTAAGATCCTTCAAGTAAGTTGTCATCGGTGCAAGAAATAAAAATTGCTCTCTAAATATGTATGATATATTAGTGTGAAGAAAATAAGCTTTATACGATCTTGTTATGGAAGCAATAAAAGCGACGGACTACATAATAAAGGTCCATATACAAGTGGCAATATAAAGTGACGTTCTTTTGCATTAAGATTTTGTGCATCCAACCATAAAAGCGCATGACAACCTCTGCTTCCCTCTGCGAAGGGCCTATCTTTTACTTTATGCAAGAGTCAAGGTGATCTTCACCTTTCCCTTTTTTTCATTTTACCCTTTGGCAAGCACCTCGTGTTGGAAAGATCCTGATATATATATCCAATTGGATGTAAGTTAGCATGAACTATTATTGTTGACATCACCCAAAGGTGAATACGTTGGGAGGCAACACTATAAGCCCCTATCTTTCTCAGTGTCCGATTAAAACTCCATAACCATTAGTATTGCGTGAGTGTTAGCAATTGTAGAAGACTATATGATAGTTGAGTATGTGGAGTTTGCTAAATCAAAGCTCTGACATAGACCCTTCCTAAAAATAAGATGGATTGCAATTGTTTGATGACTGAGAACATAGTTTGCTAGTTTTCAGAAAGTTTATGGTTTATGCTTTAACATGTGAATTGCTTGTTACTTGTTCGTGAGAAGTTTTATGAGATGAACTACTGTTATGACATATAATCATGCTAGAAAAGGTGATTGAAATTATCATTGATCAAACTTGTGCACCTGCTAGCATTCACACTTCATAAATTCTTTCTTTTATCATTTACCTACTCGAGGACGAGTAGGAATTAAGCTTGGGGATGCTGATACGTCTCCAACGTATCTATAATTTATGAAGCATTCATGCTATTTTATTATCTGTTTTGAATGATTACGGGCTTTATTATACACTTTAATATTACTTTTGGGACTAACCTATTAACCGGAGGCCCAGCCCATATTGCTGTTTTATTGCCTGTTTCAGTATTTCGAAGAAAAGGAATATCAAACGGAGTCCAAACAGAATGAAACCTTCGGCAGCGTGATTTTTGGAACGAACGTGACCCAGGAAACTGGGAGTGCAAGCCAGGGGAGCATCGAGGAAGCCATGAGATAGGAGGGGGCGCCCACCCCCCTGGGCGCGCCCTCCCCTCTCGTGGGCCCCTCGAGGCTCCCCCCACCGACTTCTTTCGCCTATATAAGTCCACATACCCTAAAACCATCGAAGATGAAGATAAGTTCCGCCGCCGCAAGCCTGTGTAGCCACCAAAAACCTCTCGGGAGCCCGTTCCGGCACCCTGCCGGAGGGGGAATCCATCACCGGTGGCCATCTTCATCATCCCGGCGCTATCCATGACGAGGAGGGAGTAGTTCACCCTCGGGGTTGAGGGTATGTACCAGTAGCTATGTGTTTGATCTCTCTCTCTCTCTCTCTAGTGTTCTCTCTATGGCACGATCTTGATGTATCGTGAGCTTTGCTATTATAGTTGGATCTTATGATGTTTCTCCCCCTCTACTCTCTTGTAATGGATTGAGTTTTCCCTTTGAAGTTATCTTGTCGGATTGAGTCTTTAATGATTTGAGAACACTTGATGTATGTCTTGCCGTGTTTATCTGTGGTGACAATGGGATATCACGTGCCACTTGATGTATGTTTTGGTGATCAACTTGCGGGTTCCGCCCATGAACCTATGCATAGGGGTTGGCACACGTTTTCGTCTTGACTCTCTGGTAGAAACTTTGGGGCACTCTTTGAAGTACTTTGTGTTGGTTGAATAGATGAATATGAGTTTGTGTGACGCATATCGTATAATCATGCCCACGGATACTTGAGGTGACAATGGAGTATCTAGGTGACATTAGGGTTTTGGTTGATTTGTGTCTTAAGGTGTTATTCTAGTATGAACTCTATGATAGATTGAACGGAAAGAATAGCTTCATGTTATTTTACTACGGACTCTTGAATAGATAGAACAGAAAGGATAACTTTGAGGTGGTTTCGTACCCTACCATAATCTCTTCGTTTGTTCTCCGCTATTAGTGGCTTTGGAGTGACTCTTTGTTGCATGTTGAGGGATTGTTATATGATCTATCTATGTTATTATTGTTGAGAGAACTTGCACTAGTGAAAGTATGAACCCTAGGCCTTGTTTCCTGTCATTGCAATACCGTTTACGCTCACTTTTATCATTAGTTACCTTGCTGTTTTTATATTTTCAGATTACAAAAACCTATATCTACCATCCATATTGCACTTGTATCACCATCTCTTCGCCGAACTAGTGCACCTATACAATTTACCATTGTATTGGGTGTGTTGGGGACACAAGAGACTCTTTGTTATTTGGTTGCAGGGTTGTTTGAGAGAGACCATCTTCATCCTACGCCTCCCACGGATTGATAAACCTTAGGTCATCCACTTGAGGGAAATTTGCTACTGTCCTACAAACCTGTGCACTTGCAGGCCCAACAACGTCTACAAGAAGAAGGTTGTGTAGTAGACATCAAGCTCTTTTCTGGCGCCGTTGCCGGGGAGGTGAGTGCTTGAAGGTATATCTTTAGATCTTGCAATCGAATCTTTTTGTTTCTTGTTTTATCACTAGTTTAGTTTATAAAAGAAAACTACAAAAAATGGAGTTAAGCTTGTCTCATACGCTTCATCTTTTTAATATCTTTCGTGAGTATGATGGAAAGGAAAATTGTGCTCAAGTGCTAGAAGAAGAATGCATTAAAATGCTTGGTACTAAATCTTTGAATGATGAGCATGATTGCAATGTTGTTAGTATGAACTCTTTGAATATCCATAGTACTAATGATGATTGCACTAGTTATGATGAAAATGTCTCTTATAAGCATGTCGATTTTTGTGGAGAGCATTGGGTTTGCATGGACACACCAAATAGAGAAAATAGATATTGCAAGAGGCATAAGTATTTAGAAACTAAAGGGTTGCAAGAAAGGCTAGATAAGAGTGCTGAGAATTTAAGGTATATTTACCGTTGTGAACTTTGCAATGAACGTGATCATTTACATCTCCAATGCAAATTGTTTCATGATCGAATCGTGTCCAAAAATGTGATGATTTGATCTCCCTTGCTCATTACAATGAACTTAGTTTGCTTTTGGGTTATGAAGAATTGAAACGTGCAACTAAGCTTATTCCAAAATTTAATCTTGAGCATTTCCTTGATATTGATTTAGAGGAGATTTATTTGTTTTGTGCGGTGAATTGCATTGAAAATCCTTATATTGGCAATCACCTAAAGAAAAGAAAGCAATTAGAAGATGAAGAGAATACTAATGAAAGGGAAGAGACTTCCCAATCTCCTCCTATTATTTCTTATGATGAATCAGGTAACGAGGAGGAGCTTTCTATTCAACCAATCTCATCAATAAGGAGCTCAAAGAGGAAGGTTGAACCCACACATAATGTGAAGAAGAAAAAGAAAAGAAGGAGCAACAAAGGTAAAAGGTATCCCTCCCAAATGATGTTGCTCCTACTACTCATTGTGATGATGATAATTGCTATACTATTGGTGCTATCCATATTTTAATGATGAGAGTGATTATGCTTATGATATGAAAAGGCCCAAGCTTGGGGAAGCTATGTTTGATGAGGATGAAATATTTGAGAATATATTTGCTGAAATTAATGTTTGTCCCAAGCTTGGGGATGCTATGTTTAATGAAGATGATATTTTTAGCATCCCAAGTTTTGATATGCAAAGTTGTTATGATGATAGCATGCCTCTTACCTATGATGATTATATTGATGAAAGTGGGTTTGGAAGAGTGTCAACTTTAGGAAGTAGTGATCCCACTATTTTGGAGGATGTTGAATTTTATTGTGATGAATACGAAAGTGGATTTGGAAGAGTGTCAACTTTATTTAGTGATTCCACTATCTTGGGAGAGGTTTCAATCGATTATGATGAGAACGAAGTTGCTACTTATGATGATTATTGTGATGAAACTTATGCTATAAAAAGTAGTGATGATTATATTTATAAAACTTGTCATGATTATGATTACCCTTTTTCTGAACATTACTCTTTTAATGTGGAAACAATTTTTAGTGTTCAAGTCTCTTATGATACTCCCACTATTCCGAATGAGAAGAATTTTGCTTATGTGGAGAGTAGTAAAATTTCTATGCTTGTAGATCATGAAAGAATGCTTTAGGTGCTGGTTATATTGTTGAATTCATTCATGATGCTACTGAAAATTATTATGAGGGAGGAACATATGCTTGTAGGAATTGCAATAATGTCAAGTTTCCTCTCTATGTGCTTCAAAGTTTTGAAGCTATGCTTGTTTTGCCTTCCTATGCTAGTTGATTATTGTTCCCATAAGTTGTTTGCTCACAAAATCCCTATGCATAGGAAGTGGGTTAGACTTAAATGTGCTAGTCATATGCTTCATGATGCTCCCGTTATGTTTCAATTCTTATCTTTTATGTGAGCATCATTGTCATCATCATGCCTAGCTAGAAAGGCATTAAAGAAAAGCGCTTGTTGGGAGACAACCCAATATTTACCCTTACTGTTTTTGTGTGTCCACATGATTATGCTACTGTAGTAATCATGTTTTATAGCTTTTGTTTCAATAAAGTGCCAAGTAAGACCTTTAGGATAGCTTACGGTGATAGTTGTGTTGATCCTGCTGAGAATCAGAAACTTTTGCACCCAGTAAATTAGTTTTGTTAATTCACAGAAACGTGCTTCTGATCTGATTCTTTTTCTCTGGATTGGTACACAAATTTCTTAGGACTTCCTAATTTGGTAGGATTTTTGGAGTTCCAGAAGTATACGTTTGATACAGATTACTACAGACTGTTCTGTTTTTGACAGATTCTATTTTCTATGTGTTGTTTGCTTATTTTGATGAATCTATGAGTAGTATCGGAGGGTATGAACCATAGATAAGTTGGAATACAGTAGATATTACACCAATATGAATTTAGAATGAGTTCATTACAGTACCTAAGTGGTGGTTTTATTTTCTTATACTAACGGAGCTTACGAGTTTTCTGTTGAGTTTTGTGTTGTGAAGTTTTCAAGTTTTGGGTAAAGATTCGATGGACTATGGAATAAGGAGTGGCAAGAGCCTAAGCTTGGGGATGCCCAAGGCACCCCAAGGTAATATTCAAGGACAACCAAGAGCCTAAGCTTGGGGATGCCCCGGATGGCATCCCCTCTTTCGTCTTCGTTCATCGGTAACTTTACTTGGAGCTATATTTTTATTCACCACATGATATGTGTTTTGCTTGGAGCATCATTTTATTTTGTTAGTATTTGCTTTCTGTTATTTAGAATAATGTTTTGCATCTTTATTTTCAATAAAAATGTCAAGGATAGCCTTTACCATGCTTATTTTGCTAGTATACATGTTGCTGTTTGAAAACAGAAAGTTTACCGCTGTTGCAAAAATTCCCTAGAAAAGTCAGAGAATGGTATAATGTTGAAACTTTTTGCATATTGAGCTCTGATAAATTTACTACAGTGGGAATTTTTCTCATAATTTTTGGAGTTAGGGAAGTATTGATACTCTTGCATTCTTTACAGACTGTACTGTTTTGGCAGATTGCTGTTATGTTTGCATTGTTTGCATATGTTTGCTTGTTTAATGATTCTATTTGAGGATAGGAGTATTAAATATGCAGAGGCATTTAGTATGCAATGTTGAATAATAATTTTAGTGATTTGTTACAGTAGAAAATGATAAGGTTTTGCATTGGTTTATACTAACCTATCTCACGAGTTCTTGTTGAGTTTGGTGTGGATGAAGCTTTTGATAAAAAGAGAAACCATGATATGAGAGGAATTAAGGAGACACAAAAGTTCAAGCTTGGGGATGCCCAAGGCACCCCAAGATAATATTTCAAGAAGTCTCAAGCATCTAAGCTTGGGGATGCCCCGGTAGGCATCCCACCTTTCTTCTTCAACAACTATCGGTTAGTATCGGTTGAGCCTAAGTTTTTGCTTCTTCACATGAGTTGTGCTATCCTTGCAATGTCATTTTATTTTGTTTTGCTTGCTGTTTGAATACAATACCAAGATCTGAAATTCTTAAATGAGAGAGAGTCTTCACATAGTTACATAATTATTTAGCTACTCATTGATCTTCACTTATATCTTTTTGGAGTAGTTTGTCATTTACTCGTGTGCTTCACTTATATCCTATGAGTAAATTGTTGAATGAGTTGATTGTCATAAATCTGAAATTATATATGTTTCATTTGCTTATCCCATGGGGAGTAATGACTTCACATCTAAGAAGTAGAGGTTGTAAATTTATTGAAGGTTAGCAAGCATTGTATTGGTCATTTGAACAATTCATGAAAGAATATTGAAGGAAGAGAGATTTCACATATAAATATACTATCTTAGACATCTTTTATAATTGTGAGCACTCATTAAGTATGACATGCTAAAGAGTTGATGTTGGACAAGGAAGACAACGTAATGGGTTATGTTTTCTCACATCTCAGTTAAAGTATATTGTCATGGATCATTCAAACATGTTGAGCTTGCCTTTCCCCCTCATGCTAGCCAAATTCCTTGCACCAAGTAGAGATACTACTTGTGCTTCCAAATATCCTTAAACCCAGTTTTGCCATGAGAGTCCACCATACCTACCTATGGATTGAGTAAGATCCTTCAAGTAAGTTGTCATCGGTGCAAGCAATAAAAATTGCTCTCTAAATATGTATGATCTATTAGTGTGAAGAAAATAAGCTTTATACGATCTTGTTATGGAAGCAATAAAAGCGACGGACTGCATAATAAAGGTCCATATACAAGTGGCAATATAAAGTGACGTTCTTTTGCATTAAGATTTTGTGCATCCAACCATAAAAGCGCATGACAACCTCTGCTTCCCTCTGCGAAGGGCCTATCTTTTACTTTATGTCCTTTACTTTATGCAAGAGTCAAGGTGATCTTCACCTTTCCCTTTTTTTCATTTTATCCTTTGGCAAGCACCTCGTGTTGGAAAGATCCTGATATATATATCCAATTGGATGTAAGTTAGCATGAACTATTATTGTTGACATCACCCAAAGGTGAATACGTTGGGAGGCAACACTATAAGCCCCTATCTTTCTCAGTGTCCGATTAAAACTCCATAACCATTAGTATTGCGTGAGTGTTAGCAATTGTAGAAGACTATATGATAGTTGAGTATGTGGAGTTTGCTAAATCAAAGCTCTGACATAGACCCTTCCTAAAAATAAGATGGATTGCAATTGTTTGATGACTGAGAACATAGTTTGCTAGTTTTCAAGAAAGTTTATAGTCTATGCTTTAACATGTGAATTGCTTGTTACTTGTTCGTGAGATGTCTTATGAGATGAACCACTGTTATGACATATAATCATGGTAGAAAAGGTGATTGAAATTATCATTGATCAAACTTGTGCACCTACTAGCATTCACACTTCATAAATTCTTTCTTTTATCATTTACCTACTCGAGGACGAGTAGGAATTAAGCTTGGGGATGCTGATACGTCTCCAACGTATCTATAATTTATGAAGCATTCATGCTATTTTATTATCTGTTTTGAATGATTACGGGCTTTATTATACACTTTAATATTACTTTTGGGACTAACCTATTAACCGGAGGCCCAGCCCATATTGCTGTTTTATTGCCTGTTTCCGTATTTCGAAGAAAAGGAATATCAAACGGAGTCCAAACGGAATGAAACCTTCAGCAGCGTGATTTTTGGAACGAACGTGACCCAGGAAACTTGGAGTGCAAGCCAATGGAGCATCGAGGAAGCCACGAGATAGGAGGGGGAGCCCACCCCCCTGGGCGCGCCCTCCCCTCTCGTGGGCCCCTCGTGGCTCCCCCAAGTGACTTCTTTCGCCTATATAAGTCCACATACCCTAAAACCATCGAAGATGAAGATAGATCGGGAGTTCCGCCGCCGCAAGCCTCGGTAGCCACCAAAAACCTCTCGGGAGCCCGTTCCGGCACCCTGCCGGAGGGGGAATCCATCACCGGTGGCCATCTTCATCATCCCAGCGCTATCCATGACGAGGAGGGAGTAGTTCACCCTCGGGGTTGAGGGTATGTACCAGTAGCTATGTGTTTGATCTCTCTTTCTCTCGTGTTCTCTCTATGGCACGATCTTGATATATCGTGAGCTTTGCTATTATAGTTGGATCTTATGATGTTTCTCCCCCTCTACTCTCTTGTAATGGATTGAGTTTTCCCTTTGAAGTTATCTTGTCGGATTGAGTCTTTAATGATTTGAGAACACTTGATGTATGTCTTGCCGTGTTTATCTGTGGTGACAATGGGACATCACGTGCCACTTGATGTATGTTTTGGTGATCAACTTGCGGGTTCCGCCCATGAACCTTTGCATAGGGGTTGGCACACGTTTTCGTCTTGACTCTCTGGTAGAAACTTTGGGGCACTCTTTGAAGTACTTTGTGTTGGTTGAATAGATGAATCTGAGATTGTGTGATGCATATCGTATAATCATGCCCACAGATACTTGAGGTGACAATGGAGTATCTAGGTGACATTAGGGTTTTGGTTGATTTGTGTCTTAAGGTGTTATTCTAGTATGAACTCTATGATAGATTGAACAGAAAGAATAGCTTCATGTTATTTTACTACGGACTCTTGAATAGATAGAACAGAAAGGATAACCTTGAGGTGGTTTCGTACCCTACCATAATCTCTTCGTTTGTTCTCCGCTATTAGTGGCTTTGGAGTGACTCTTTGTTGCATGTTGAGGGATTGTTATATGATCTATCTATGTTATTATTGTTGAGAGAACTTGCACTAGTGAAAGTATGAATCCTAGGCCTTGTTTCCTGTCATTGCAATACCGTTTACGCTCACTTTTATCATTAGTTACCTTGCTGTTTTTATATTTTCAGATTACAAAAACCTATATCTACCATCCATATTGCACTTGTATCACCATCTCTTCGCCGAACTAGTGCACCTATACAATTTACCATTGTATTGGGTGTGTTGGGGACACAAGAGACTCTTTGTTATTTGGTTGCAGGGTTGTTTGAGAGAGACCATCTTCATCCTATGCCTCCCACGGATTGATAAACCTTAGGTCATCCACTTGAGGGAAATTTGCTACTGTCCTACAAACATGTGCACTTGCAGGCCCAACAACGTCTACAAGAAGAAGGTTGTGTAGTAGACATGAGTGCTTTCACTGAGCCATGGTAGCTTGCTACTGCTCCGGAACACTTAGGATGGCCAGCATGTGTCCTTCTTCATTCCTGTGTCTGTCCCCTCGGGGAAATGTCACGCATTGTTCCTTTAAGTCCTTGTAGCTTGCTACGACTTGGGTTCATACGTTGATGACCGACATGTTCGTTGATGGGTCATGTATGCCTGTCCCTGTAAGTTATTGCCACCTTGGATTTATGACTAGTCATGTCGGACTGGGTTCTCTGTCATATGGATGCTAGCGACACTATCATATACGTGAGCCAAAAGGCGCAAATGGTCACGGGCCAGGTAAGGTGGCACCCATGGGGATACCGTGCGTGAGGCTGCAAAGTGATATGAGGTGTTACATGCTAGATCGGTGTGACTTTGGATCAGGGTCCCGACAACCTCTACCAACGGTTAGGCATGAAGGAAGGCGAAAGGGACATCTATAAGATGTCCAAGATCCGAGAGAGGAAGACGAGGGATATTGGCCAAGTCAAATGCATCAAGGATGGAGCAGACCAACTCTTGGTGAAGGACGAGGAGATTAAGCATAGATGGCGGGAGTACTTCGACAAGCTGTTCAATGGGGGAATGAGAGTTCTACCATTGAACTGGACGACTCCTTTGATGAGACCAGCATGCGTTTTGTGCGGCGAATCCAGGAGTCTGAGGTCAAGGAGGCTTTAAAAAGGATGAAAGGAGGCAAGGCAATGGGCCCTGATTGTATCTCCATTGAGGTGTGGAAAGTCCTCGGGGACATAGCGATAGTATGGCTAACCAAGTTTTTCAACCTCATTTTTCGGGCAAACAAGATGCCAGAAGAATGGAGACGGAGTATATTAGTACCAATCTTCAAGAACAAGGGGGATGTTCAGAGTTGTACTAATTACCGTAGAATTAAGCTGATGAGCCATACAATGAAGCTATGGGAGAGAGTCATTGAGCACCGCTTAACAAGAACGACAAGTGTGACCAAAAATCAGTTTCGTTTCATGCCCGGGAGGTCGACCATGGAAACCATTTTTTTGGTACGACAACTTATGGAGAGATACAGGGAGCAAAATAAGGACTTGCATATGGTGTTCATTGACTTGGGGAAGGCCTATGATAAGATATCGCAGAATACCATGTGGTGGGCCTTGGAGAAACATAAGTCCCAGCAAAGTACATTACCTTCATCAAGGACATGTACGATCATGTTGTTACAAGTGTTCGAACAAGTGATGTTGACACTGATGACTTCCCGATTAAGATAGGACTGCATCAGGGGTTAGCTTTGAGCCCTTATATTTTTGCCTTGGTGATGGATGAGGTCAGAAGGGATATACAAGGAGATATCCCATGGTGTATGCTCTTTTGCGGATGATGTGGTGCTAGTTGACGATAGTCAGACGGGGGTAAATAGGAAGTTAGAGTTATGGAGACAAACCTTGGAATTGAAAGGGTTTAGGCTTAGTAGAACTAAAATTGAGTACATGATGTGCGGTTTCGGTACTACTAGGTGTGAGGAGGAGGAGTTTAGCCTTGATGGGCAGGTGGTACCTCAGAAGGACACCTTTCGGTATTTGGGGTCAATGATGCAGGAGGATGGGGGTATTGATGAAGATGCGAACCATCGAATCAAAGCCAGATAGATGAAGTGGCTTCAAGCTTCTGTCATTCTCTGTGACAAGAGAATGCCACAAAAGCTAAAAGGCAAGTTCTATAGGACGGCGGTTCGACCCGCAATATTGTATGGCACTGAGTGTTGGCCGACTAAAAGGTGACATGTTCGACAGTTAGGTGTGGCGGAGATGCGTATGTTGAGATGGATGTGTGTCCACACGAGGAAGGATCGAGTCTGGAATGATGATATACGAGATAGACTTGAGGTAGCACCAATTGAAGAGAAGCTTGTCCAACATCGTATGAGATGGTTTGGGCATATTCAGCGAAGGCCTCCAGAAGCTCCAGTACATAGCGGACGACTAAAGTGTGCGGAGAATGTCAAGAGAGGACGGGGTAGACTGAATTTGACATGGGAGGAGTCCGTTAAGAGAGACCTGGAGGATTGGAGTATCACCAAAGAACTAGCTATGGACAGGGGTGCGTGGAAGCTTGCTATCCATGTGCCAGAGCTATGAGTTGGTCGCCAGATCTTATGGGTTTCACATCTAGCCTACCCCAACTTGTTTGGGGCTAAAAGCTTGGTTGTTGTTGTTGTTATTATTGTTGTTGAAGGTTCTCAAGCACCCGAGGAAGCAAGATTGGATAGTTTTGGGCACTCAAATACCGGATGATCATGACATCGAAAGAACAATTCATCTGCATACAACATCATTCTCATACTTGGTCTGTGATAATTTTTAGCCATGTTTGGTCTGCCAAAAACATAATTGGTCATGAGCTATTGCACAATTAGTTATGTACTCTGTTGCATTATCACTTTGGCAAAATTATGTCTTGCTTGTGATGACTGTTGTTGCTATGATGAAATATTGGTTGCAAGTCATGCACAATTATGTTGTTGCTGTGATGATTCGCAAAGATCACATTTTTATTTTGATTATCCAATTATTTTTGTGGCAAATTTATGTTGTGGGTGTGATAAACTGTTGCTATTGTGGTGCCCGTTCTGATTTATGCTATGTTGTTGTTGTTGTCCCAGCCGACCGAATGCTAAAAGATTAGATTTTTATTTTTCACCTTCTCAGAATGTTGTACAGCTATTGTAGTTTGTGCTATGTTGTTGTACCAAACGCGGGAAATTATGGGGGTGGGGATGGAGGGGTGGGGATCACCAAATCCCCTCCGATCCCCCAGCCCTTTGGGGTGGAAAAACACCAGTGCCGAATGAGGCCTCAACGAGGAGAGATCCATTAGTGATGCCAGGAGGCGTCGGCGTCCATGAGGAAGTGAAGCGACAGTGATGTGGTGAGGCACCGAAGACGTTGGCCACAATGGGGTTAGGGCCGACGACGGACGACTCGTTCCTGACCGCGACGGCGACCTTGACCGGCAAACCTGACCGAGACGGCGAATCGCTCCTCCTCCTCCAAGCGGCCTCCTCTGCTCCACAAGGTATCCTCCCTCCTCATCTGCTTCCCCTCCCCGTCATTCCCCGTCAGCCGGCGGTTGGGTGCTCTTCAATGGCAATGTGGCCGTCCTGGTTGGTGATGAGGAGCAATATAACACATAGCTTGTTGACTGACAGCCACATATAGCATTGAGTGACGCTGTTTAATGTAGAAAATTCAGCCGTGACCATATTGGTTGTTGACTGATAGCCCATATAGAAGAAGTATTGTGATTGGCAGTTAAGAGTTGGTAGTGAAGCTTATTTAACCCTCCTTAGCAACATGAACCCTCCTGTCATTTAACAGCTGCTGTCAAAAGTTTCAGAAAAAATCAGTTTAGTCACTTATGATTTTCTTTATTTAGTTTGTCTAGCAGTAGCTTCGTAGCAACATGATTGATCCATGGAATATCAGCTTGTCGCAGCAGCTTATCTATCGAATAGTTTTTCTAGCAGCAACTTGCTAACTATTGACGTATAATGTGTTGCCTAGTCTCTTTCATCGTATCAGTCTTTTGGTTGCATTGGCTAGAGCATGCACTTCTACATGGTATCAGATCCAAGAGGTCTTGAGTTCAAGACCCGGCTGACGCAATTAAATTGCAGCTCACTTTCGGTCCACGTTTAGGCCTGAGAGAGCCACACGTGAGGGGGAGTGTTGACGTATAATGTGCTGCCTAGTATTTTCCATCAGATTGGTCTTTTGGTTGCATTGGCTAGAGCATGCACTTCTACACTAACAATTCATGGAATAGTGGAATTTTGCTGAATACAGCAGCAAAGTCTATCTAGCAGCTTGTGTGTGGTGAAATAAAAATCAATGGAAAAGTAGCATGATTGGCTTGCTTATATGGTTTCATATGTTATATATGATATGTTTCATGAACGTGGGACATGCCTTGCTGCGTAATGTTATATAGACAAAGTATTTTGCTGCGTAATGTTATATAGACAAAGTATTTTGCTGCGTAATGTTATATAGACAAAGTATTTTGCTGCGTAATGTTATATAGACAAAGTATTTTTTTCTTATTTATTGTATTCTATTCTCACTAGATAATGGATAGAAGTAATCATGCTGATGGTTGTATTCCATTGGTGTAAAAATCATGAGCACAATAATGGCCAGCTGCACCCCTTGCATGCACATATCGCTGTACATAAGGATACAGTCTCTCTCTCTAACAGCTACTGCAGTACGATAGTGTATGTGTATACTGATAACATTTAAAGAACTCTTGTATATGTCTATCCACATTCTCAATCCATGCATGATTTCCAAAACAAAATAAAACCATATGTACCTTCATGATTGCTTGCCCTGTTTATTGGGTTCTTCCTCTAAACCAAATAAACAAACAAACTTCTTTATACATCTTTTAGGAATTGACGAATTGACATCTTTCTTCAGGGAAAAATATTGATGATCATTTCTGGTTGAATTCTGAGAAATCCTTGATTTCTTCTTGCCATACATATATCAGGTCAGCCTACCATATATCCTTTGTTGTAACAAAATATCCTGGACATGTGTGTTATTATCCATAATAGACTTGTATTGAGAACAAGAAATTCTTGTAGCTATCTTCTTTGCATTCAAAATCATAATTCATGGGAACCTGCTATTGTTTAGAACATCCTTTCCTATTCAAGATTTTGTTAATATTGCTGTCATGTTGTTTCTTCATCAGGTGTTTCTTGAAAGTTGACATAGTTTCTTTGAGAACTTGTATTGTTTATTTGATCAGATCATTGCCAGGTTTTCATGCGCATTTTTGGTCTCATATTTTGCACCCTTTGCCACTATGATGAATTTCCTTATAGCAGAAACAAAGTTGTGTTTTTCTAATTGAGTTTTTTGTGGTACAGGAAATCCTGATGATCGTAATTAATTCAGCGATGGATGGAAAAAGTTCATGCTGAAAACTGATCTAGGATAAATATGAATGTGCTCGGTGCATTTCATTTCAACGGCACATGACACTGCATCTATAGTGGAACTGTTATTTTGGTATTAGGTGTGGTGAATGTTTTTTTTGTGAGCTAAGTGATGATAGATTAGGGTTTTTATCATTTATGCCATTAATTGTGTCTCACTGCTCAGTTTTGCCACTAGAAATTACAACCGCTCAAAAATGCCATCGTTTCATGAGATGTTTTCTCAAATGCCATTAGATATCTGAAAAATGCCATTGTTCCATTAGATCTTTGCTCAGAAATGCCATTAGACATTTTTATTGTCAGGTCAAACTCGTTGACCATGTTATATGACAAAATACCCCTATACCCACATGTCAGCTCTATCAGGTCAATTAAACGTCTGCACTTAAAACATGTTTAGTCAACATGACATACTTCCTTTGTCTTGCCATTAGGAATTTCAACTGCTCAAAAATGTCATCGCTTTGTTAGGCGCATACTAAAAAATGCCACTCGACACCATGATTGTCAGGTCAAACTCGTTGATCATGTTATATGACAAAATACCCCTATACCCACATGTCAGCTCTATCTATCTCACAATGATAAGTGTGGACTTCAGTTGTTAGGCGTAAGCAAGCGAATAATTTTAGAGAAAATAAGAACGCTATTGGGATCAAGTGAGACCCACACTTTATTGTAGCGAGATCGAGGGAGAGCTGACATGTTGATTTATAGGTATTTTGGTCATTAAGACATGGCAAACGAGATTTGAGCTGACAATCATGGTGTCGAGTGGCATTTTTTAGCATGCCCCTAACGAAGCGATGGCATTTATGAGCAGTTGAAATTCCTAATGGCAAGACAAAGAAAGTATGTCATGTTGACTAAACATGTTTTAAGTGCAGACGTTTAATTGACCTGAATCATTTTAAGCACGGAGGTTTTTGCAGGGCGGCTCGCGGCCCAGCAGGATGTCCCGTGCCGCTTGCAACCTGATGTGTCCAGCATCCCAGCTCCTCGATTCTACTAAACCTACATTTGCTCAGCAGCAACGCCAGATCCTCGATTCAGCTAAGCCTGATTCATGGCAACTCTCATTTGATCGAATAGCAAAACACGATCGTTGTCCACACCATTTTTGGAAACCTAAAAATATTCCTTGACTTGAATAAGATCTGGAGTTGTGTTGTACTCCCTCCGTTCCTAAATGTACCTA
This sequence comes from Triticum aestivum, assembly GCF_018294505.1. Classification (NCBI taxonomy): domain Eukaryota; kingdom Viridiplantae; phylum Streptophyta; class Magnoliopsida; order Poales; family Poaceae; genus Triticum; species Triticum aestivum. Next base: position 299,298,219 of record NC_057808.1, on the reverse strand, counting down.
TTTTTAGATATTTTATTTAAATCTCTACCTAATATATATTATCTTTATCTAATAATAAAGCAAGTTGGGTTTCTTTCGTCCGTCATGAAATTTTTCAGAAAAGTCCCTCTATTTCAGTGAATTCAACCCACGGTCCTGTTTTAAGTTAAACCGAAACGTTTTTTAATATTTTACACAAAAGTCCCTGTGTTTTCTTGAAATCAACCCGCAGTCTGGATTTAAGTCACACCCGAACCGTTATTTTACATTTTTTGAAACCCCCCCGATGTTTTAGGTAATTCATCCACGGATCATATTTAAGTCAAATAATGTTTTTCTAAATCATCCATATCTTTTAAACCATAACTCCGATTTGAACATGTTATATATGAATTTTGATTAAAAAATATGTAGAATATGAATATGAGATTATTTTGACCTGTTAAGTATTTTTAAATATTATTTTCAAATATATGTAAGTCAAACAAATAATTTTCTAAATTATCTGTATCTTTTAAACCGTAACTTCGATTTTAACATATTATATATGAAATTTTATTAGAAAAAATGTGTGGAGTCTAAATATAATATTAATTTACCTGTTAAATATTTTTAAAATATTGTTTTGGGAGCAAACTTATAATTTATAGCGTAAGATCCATTTTCCTTTCGTACCGGCGGTGATCCGGATTGCAAATAAACACCCCACTATAACAATATAGGGAAAAGTAAAATCGATAACTAAACATGCATACCTTAAAAAATGTCGTAGGAAAAAACAACAGATTTCTCATCGCGAGAGTGAGAGAAAGAGAGAGAGAGAGGGGGGGAGAGGGAGAGAGAGACGCCTTAACCATATTCAAACACGTTTTTGTTTTGTTTTGTGTGAACACCACCGGCGAGGGTGAGAAGAAGGATAAGCGGCAACACAAATATGATGCCTCGCAAAAATAAATGAGATGGACCTATTGTGGTCTTGAGTGATGGTTGTTGGGCTCTTTTGCTAGTTATTTAATATTTAAATGACGGATTGTTTTTCCACTATTTTCGTCCATTATAAGCGTTTCTCGTCCGTCGTTCTTTTTGGTCGGTCGTTTGTCCTTTCGTACATCACGCTTTTTTTTGGTCGGTCGTTTGTCCTTTCGTACATCACGCTTTTTTTACACACATACCAGCATCCGAAAAATAAATTGGTTTGAAGGGGAATCGAACCTGGGTCACGTAGATGTAGGCCGCACGCACAGACCAACTCCACCAGCGTCTTTTGTTTGAAAATGAATCGGGCGGACTCCTTTTGTCATGTCGTCTTATTGTTACGTGTTGGAGGCTCTCTACAGCAAAGGCTATTTCATCCATGGGCCACATCGCCTCATTGGGCTTGGCATAGAAAATAGAATTTTCACATACAAGATTCAAACGAGCAACCTATGAATTGATAAATTGCTCAAAAAAAAGTCTACGGATTGACGTTGTTCGGCTGTACCAAGCAGTTGATGTTTTTTTATACTCCCTCCTTTCTTAAATATAGGGTGTATAGTTTTTGACACGGAAATTAAAGAACGCACATGGAGGGAGAATTTCACAACTTTTGGGCAAGATTTCACCTGACTAATTGACATGAGAAAATAGAGGAGATTGCTTGATATAAGGAAATGCAATCAAATCCCTAAAAAATTATCCAAACGAGTGGTGCAACATGATACACCTTATATTTTGGTTTTTTTCTCAAAAAACTATACGCCTTATATCAAGGAACGGAGGGAGTATATAAAGTTGATTAACGGATGATTGCTCTGTTTTATTCAGTAGTCCCACATCGTTCCTTTAGATGCAAATCACCCCAATGTCTATATGTTTTTCAGTTTTCTGGAATATCAGTAAGGAGAGATTCGGGATTTGGGATTTCAAACATCGCGGCCCAGAGATAATAAGAAAAGGAAAAGCGTGTGAAAGAGATACGGAAGGAAGAGAACGAGGTAATTAACGGTAGGCTAATTGAATGGGATCCCAGAGAGACAAATCATGCATATAATTATGATTGACTAATTAATGATGGGCTAATTAAACAGATTATGTATATGGCAATTTTTAAGAGGCATGCATGGCGCATATAATTATAATTGGCGAGTTAATTAAAAGCTATAATTAACCGTGGGCTAATTGGATGGGATTCCAAGAGACGAGACATCATGGTGGATATACATATTAATGTTGGACTAATTAAACGGATTATGTATATGGCAATTTCTGAGAAACATGCATGACGCATATAATTATGATTGGCTAAATTATAATGATGAGTTAAATAAATGAATTATGGCTAATTAAGCATGGATTCCCGTGGGACATGCATATATGGCAACACGTGTTCTCTAGCAGGAGAGACTCCAAGAACACAACCGTCGGTCGGTCGATTACATGTGACTGGATCATAAAACAAAAGAGTACATAGAATACCCAACTGCATCCCCTAACCCTTGAATTAAAGGTAGTCTTCCATCGCTGATTTTTATCCACCTTCTTTTTTTTCTCATGTTTGTTTTGATGCTTTCTTTGTTTGCTTCCATGCGTGTTTTATTACTTTCAGCTAGAGTCTCCAATTCATTCGCCGCAATTACAATTTACCTACATATGCAATTTAATTCCATGTGAAGTCAATGACCGATTATTACGAAATTCTTCAGGTTCGCATGCTGAAGTTGCATTTGACCAAATAGATATGTTAAATTATAGGAATTTTTTGCAGTTAAAATCCATCTAGGTTGGTTTGCTTCAAATGATTCAACGTTTTTTCTCATCAGCGATCGTTGTCACACGATATAGTTTCTCGACTTGGCAACATGGTACATGGGAATAGTTGTTTTCTTCCGTTGCAACGCGCGGACATTTATGCTATGAAGTATTAAACTCTCGAAGAGTATGTAAGGGCATCTCCAACGCTGACCCTCAAAGCGCAAGCAACTGTCCAGACTACCGGTCCGAACGTGTTCTGCCATCTAACATGGGCATGTATCGGTCAGCCGATCGGTCTGGGCCTACTTTTTACCGCAAAACAAAAATAAACTTGGAGAAGGGACTTTGCAGGCATCCGGACCGCTGCCAGGCTCGATTCTGACTACCCTGGCCCACCTAACATCCACTCCATTCCCGCTCGGAGTGTTCAAATGCCAGGCATTTGTTCTGCCTCCCTACATTAAACATGCATGGGTGCAGACAAACCTACTCCGACGCCACAAGTCCGTTTGTCTGCCGCCCGCCGTTAACCACCCCATCCCTTGCCTTGCCATCCACCGGCTATTTAAATTCCAACCTAGATCATAGCTGCATCCACCATCCCCCCCCCCCCACCCCCCGCGCGCTCCCTTTCTCCTCTTCACATCACGCCTGTCATGGCCTCCTCGAGCTATCAAGCCATTTGGGACAGTTTCTCGTCCGAGTAGAAGACCGAGATGGCCGCCATTGCTGCCAACTGACAGGCGGAGGTCGGCGCTGCGGATGTCCCAATGAAGGGCGCGACCGACACGAGCTGGCGCCACCTCCACGCCGGTCCATGTCGGCATCACCATGCGCGAGGCATGTGCTCACTACCGAAATGGTGTTGGCCGAGCAGGAGGCCTTGTTCCGCCCGAGTAGGAGGCACTGGTCAACTCCTATCAGATTCAATTCTCGAGGCTCATGTCATGCTCGAAATGGGAGAATGGGCGCCGGCGATCATTTAGACTAGGTGTAGAGTATATTTTGGTTCAAATATGTTAGTGTGGCTTCTCATGTCAACACTTCATGATCTAAATAAGGATAATTCAACCCGTGAAAAAACACCCGCATATGCACCTTACTGACGAGGGTAACCTTATTTCAAGGTTTGTCAAACTTGAATATAAGTAGAGCATAATGACACGTGAAGCTGGTTTTGTAAAAAAAAAATGCCCGTTGCAACATACGGGCATATGTACTAGTGGACTACAACATACGGATGTATGTAACATATTTTAGTATAGATTCACTCATTTTGCTCCGTATGTAGTCAATTGTTGAAATGTCTAGAAAAACTTGTATTTAGAAACGAAACATACAAATGTATGTAGACATATTTTAAAGTATAGATTCACTCATTTTGCTCCGTATGTAGTCAGTTGTTGGAATGTCTAGAAAGACTTATATTTACAAACGAAGGGAGTATAAGTGAGCATGAATTAAGCACAACTGCTTGCCGCTGCGTATTAGAACTTATTAAAGCCTGATTCACATCATTGTGCTCAATAAAAGAAATGAGAAATATAAAGGTCAGTGGGGAGCTTCCCTCACTGTCATAATTCCTCAAAAAAAATGGAATGGAAGAACCCCCAATAGAAAAATATTGGAAGATCTCTGTAATGAAGACATTTTGGCCTCGATAAGAAAACACAGAAATAATGTCTAGCACTAGTTTTTTTCCTTGTGCTTACCCTCAATTCAATTTTCATGAAAGAAAAGATATTCAATCTCATACTTTTAACGCTGAAACATATGATTACATGATCCAGAACATGTAGCGTTACTCCAATAGATATTCATCAGTACATCATCAAACTGTTCTGCCTGCACCGCGTCATTGACAAACAACATCTTTGATTTGAGCATCCGCAAAGTTTTCACCTTCAGTCACCAGATTACAGGTCTTCATATTGCAGACTTGCATTTCAATGAAGTAAGCTCAATGTTGCCCCATGCCATCCCTTTAAAAATAGAAATAAAAATAACTCAGATATATACACCATCTGAACAATTGAGTATGTTGTTTGCGAACAGTATAAACAGATAAGATGAATTGTCACTTGGAAAGGGTAGTTTAAAAAAAGACAAACAAGAAAGACAAATGGCATTGCAGTGGAGTATATTGATAAAGAAAATAGTTCTGCACTCAATATTAATGCAAATGCAATTGCATCATATATTTGACCTGGATTCAGATGGTAATGTCATCGCCTAGCTTGACATAATATTCAGAACACCACATAGCCATGGCGTTGCGGTGTGGCCTCAATGAGCAGGCACAGCCTCTGGTAAGGACTACAACTGACATGCAGGGACTGGTAGCAAACATGCTGCAGCCAGGTCTGCATGGTGTGTGTGTGTGTGTGTGTGTGTGTGTGTGTGTGTGTGTTCAGGTCTAACAAGAGGCTGAACGCGGCGACAGGGCAGCGTACTCGAGAAAAATTGGAGTCCTCACAACAGTCCAGCCGTACCGATGTCGGATTAGGCGTGAGAGAATGAAATGAGGCATGAGGATAGAGAAAACAATCAGAAGGGTTGTAGCCAGAATCAAGAGTAAGACAGTAACATGAGAAGGCCAGCAAAGCTAATACTATAGGGGTTTTAGCTAATGGCACTCCCGTGTAAAGAGAATGGCTCACTGGCCCCAGTACTGGCAGAGCTTGAGCATAATTCAAGAGGGGGCCATTACTCGAAGGGAACCAAATTAATAGCATTTTCTTAGATGGATGGAAAAATTAAGGGGGGGAGGGGGGCATGGGCCCTGTTGGTCTACACTAAGCTCCACCATGGCCAGCACTCAGTTAGAGGATATAAAAGTATATGCCATGGTTTTTAAGGCGTCTGCGTTAGGACGCTTAGGCGCCCTGGCAGCGCCTTGGAAATCTGCCCGCTTTAGGCACTTAGTCTGCCTTAGTGCTCAGGTGCCCGCTTAGGCGTCAGAGCGGGGGTAGAACGCCTTAGGACACTTTACTGCCTTGTAAAAACCATGGTATACGCTATCTCAAACACAAGGATTCTAACAGAAACAGCCAGAGATGTGACCTGATTGACCCAAAGTAAACCAAAGAAATTTTGCCAACAGAGAAGTATGTGCTAATAAAGCTTCATAGACGCTTGCCCCCCCCCCCCCCCCTACAGAAATTAGAGGACAATATAGTTTTATACTTTACAACAGCAATCAAAATAATGTGGTTCCAAGAATTCACTTCAAAATAGCACCATGCTAGTGGCGACAGAAGGCTGCTGAAAGAATTACAGTCCCATTTGTACAGATAATGGACAATCCCATGTAAAGAGCAAAAGATCCAATAAGGAGAAATAGAGGACTCTAGACTCTTAAGGAAAACTTGATGGCAGAAGGACCAAAGCTTATACTCACTCACTTCGCTCTGTACATAGTCCATATTGGAATCTCTAAAAAGGACTTATATTTACGAACGGAGGGAGTAGTTGATATACAGTGTAGTGGACCTACACAACTGAAGCAGCTACAACTCAAACACTGGAACAGCCCAACAGAAGATTCAAGGCAACAACATATTAAAATGCTTCAATTAATCAATATATATATATATATATATATATATATATATATATTACTATAACACAGCAACACTAGAGGACATGCAACGGCAGAAGGCAGCAAAATAGAAACTTTGGGGCAGGAGTAAAGCAACAGAGAATAACATAGGGAAAACAACCCTGATTAGTAGGATGGTATGGGTCAGTCACTGTGCAGAGAGTTGACAATGAAAGAAGGGGACACTTCAAAGTGATTCATACAGGGAGCAGACAACATGCAGTAAGCTATAAAGCGTGCACCAAAGCCAAAGTTCTTTGAGAATCCTACACCGAATGCAACCGGGCAGCATGTCTATTGCACCATAGGTACGATAAATAAGGAAAAACACCAGTGTTTACCACTACAATATCCAACAGAAAGCTAAGCAAAGGCAACCATGTTATATAATACTCCCTCCATCCCAAATTATTTGTCTTAGATTTGTCCAATCAATCTAAGACAATTAATTTGGGACGGAGGTTGTATGTATGTAAGAATGTGCGTGAATGACATCAATTAAGAAAGAAGTTCTCTGAGAATCCTACATGGAATGAAAAACCAGGCAGCATGTCTATTGCACCATAAGTACGATAAGTAAGGAAAAACACCAGTGTTTACCACTACCGTATCCAACAGAAAGCTAAGCAAAGGCAACCATGTTATATAATATGTAAGAACGTACGTGAAAGGTGTCATTTGAATATTAAGAGAGCTTCTTGTAGCCAGTTACCTGTTGGCCTTTTGAAGGTATTTGGAGAAGACAGTTGGAAGTTGGGTGGTATTAGAGAACTTGTCTTCTACATTCACATCAGTAAATGACTGCAGATCCGCATGGTTCATGTCAACCATGATCATCCGCTCCTTGCCACCAAATTCCTTCGCCCTCAGCAGGCAGCACAGAACACCCGGGTCATCCATGCTGATGACTGGGAACTCAGGAAGACGCCGAGGTAGACCTCGGTAAAGAGGTTGTGCCCAGAGACAATCCAGGTTGATCTTACAATGCACCTCCCACTCGAACTTGGAGTTCAACGTCCAAATGGTGATTTTGTGGGGAAGCTGCTGCTGCCGCCGTTGGCTTCTCTTAGGAGGAATCATCACTTGCCAGTCGGAGTGGATAGTCTCATGAAAGTCATTGTCAATGTGGATATAGCGGATCATGCCTTGGCTGATGGACGCACTTCGGAACCTCCCTGGGAAGTACCTCGGGAACCGTGCGTCAAAAGGGTATTTGATTCCTCCAGGAAAAGGCACGAAGTGGAGCACCTGGGAGTCCACATTTTTGGAGAAGTCGCATAGCACGACGCCGCAGAAGTAGTCCACCCAGCAAAGGAAACGGCCGTCGAAAGCAAACACATCATCGGACCACCAGAGGTCAGGGAGCTCATCAGCAAGCACCTCGGTGATGATTCTCCAGTCGTTGGCGCCGGAGTTGAAGACACAGAGTTCAGCCCAAACGCCCTTTTTCTTGGGGTGGACATTGAGGTCGGCAACGATGTAGCAGTGCTCCGCTTTGAGCTGCAGAATGCCGGTGATGAACTGATGAGCCAGGAACCGCCTTGTGCTGCGCCGAGGAAGCTGCTGCACCGAGGGGGAAGGAGCAGAGGCCGTGTAGACGAACAGATCTGGCGGAGCGTCCATGTAGCGAATCCGGTCGGGGATCGAGATGTCGAAGAGGACGAGGTTCTTGTCGGTTGCCCGGACGAAGGCAGAGAGTCTGTCTGAGCCTTGTCTCTCCGGCCAATGGAGGTTGAAGTAGGAGGACCCTGGAGGAGCTGCGAGGGTGAAGGAGACGAAGCAGGAGTGAACGCCGTCTATCTTGACTGGAGCAGCGGTCTTGTTCTTGTTGACGGCCTCACCAGCAGCGTCTAGGTCGTCGAGGCACCGTTTGCGGAAGATGCGTTCCAGCATCACCCAATCGGGGAAGACGACGGTCTCCTCCTCCGGCTTTGGGGCGCCTCCGGTGGCCATGGCGATCGCGATCGGAAATAAAGCCGCCGCCGCCCTAACCCTAACCCTAGTTTTTGGTGGAGGAACTAGTGGACGGGGGAGGAAGCAAGGGCGACAGACTCAATGTTATACCGTCTCATTGGGCCAGAGACGCTAAAGAAGGGCGATAGACTAGAAGGGGCGGCTCATTGGGCCAGGAACTCAGTCGCACGCACAAGCGAACGAAGTGGGCCGTCTCGTTGATGTCCCTCCCGTTCTACTTTCTGCATCTTTATTTCTATATCTATATCTACCCCTCAAAAAAAATCTCTATCTTATACCTATTCCTATATCCTATCCTATACCTAATACCTATACCTACCCCTCAAAAAAAATCTATATCTTATACCTATTCCTATATCCTATCCTATACCTAATACCTATACCTACTAATTCCGCAAAAAAAATATCTTTATCTTTACCTAATAATAAAGAAAATTGGGTTTCTGGTCATCCATCGTCGTGACAGTTTTTCAAAAAAGCCCCTCAGTTTACATAAAATCAACCCGCAATCCACACCTAAGTAAAATAACGATTCGCTAGCGAAAACACCAGCCGCACGTCCCTTCCTTATCATGTCCTCTCAACCGCCACCATCGCACCCCATCATCCGACGGACCGTGCCGCAGCTCCTCCTCCTCCCTAAAGGAAATATGCCCTAGAGGCAATAATAAAGTTATTATTTATTTCCTTATTTTATGATAAATGTTTATTATTCATGCTAGAATTGTATTAACCGGAAACTTAGTACATGTGTGAATACATAGACAAAACATAAGTGTCCCTAGTATGCCTCTACTTGACTAGCTCGTTTATCGAAGATGGTTATGTTTCCTAACCATAGACATGTGTTGTCATTTGATGAACGGTATCACATCATTAGGAGAATGATGTGATGGACAAGACCCATTCGTTAGCTTAGCATTATGATCTTTACAGTTTCATTACTGTTGCTTTCTTCATGACTTATACATGTTCCTCAGACTATGAGATTATGCAACTCCCGAATACTGGAGGAACACTTTGTGTGCTATCAAACGTCACAACGTAAATGGGTGATTATAAAGATGCTCTGCAGGTGTCTCCGAAGGTATTTGTTGGGTTGGCATAGATCGATATTAGGATTTGTCACTCTGTGCTTCGGAGAGGTATCTCTGGGCCCTCTCGGTAATGCTCATCACTATAAACCTTGCAAGCAATGTGACTAATGAGTTAGTTGCGGGATGAAGTATTACGGAACGAGTAAAGAGACTTGCCGGTAACGAGATTGAACTAGGTATGGTGATACCCGATCGAATCTCGGGCAAGTAACATACCGATGACAAAGGGAACAACGTATGTTGTTATGCGGTTTGACCGATAAAGATCTTCGTAGAATATGTAGGAGCCAATATGAGCATCCAGGTTCCGCTATTGGTTATTGACCGGAGATGTGTCTCGGTCATGTCTACATAGTTCTCAAACCCGTAGGGTCCGCATGCTTAACGTTCGATGACGATTTGTATTATGAGTTTATGTGATTTGATGACTGAAGGTTGTTCGGAGTTCCGGATGAGATCACGGACATGACGAGGAGTCCCGAAATGGTCGAGACATAAAGATTGATATATTGGACCATGTTATTCGGACACCAGAAGTGTTCCGGATAGTTTCGGGTAACACCGGAGTGGCGGAGGGGTTACCGGAACCCCCCGGGGGAACTAATGGGCCACCATGGGCCCTATTGGAGAGAGAGGAGGGCAGCCAGGGCAGGCCGCACCCCTCCTTGGAGTCCGAATTGGACAAGGGAAGGGGGGCGGTGCCCCCCTTTCCTACTCCCTCTCCCTCTCCCTCTCCTTCCTTTCCCCTCTCTCCCTCTTGGTGGAATCCTACTAGGACTTGGAGTCCTAGTAGCACTAGTAGAAAACAAGGCTTTGGTCCAGGCAGGGCAAGACCATTAATCCCGGTTCACTCCTGAATCAGGACCAATGATGGCATAGGTCTAGGTTCGTGAGGCCAGGGCGCGGGCCGGGCCTCGGGGGCCATTGGTCCTAGTTCGTCTAAGACCATTTGTCCCGGTTCCAGACACAAACCGGGACCAATGGGCCTTGCTCCTGGCCCATCACCTTTAGTCCCGGTTTGTGTCTGGAACCGGGACCAAAGGTGTGTTTTTTTCCTCCTAAAACAAAACTATAATATTCTACAATAGCAAAAAGAATCAACTAAAAAGCTTTAATAAAACTCTAATAGCAAAAGGAAACAACTAAAAAGAATCAATAAAAAATAAAATTTATGCAACTTAAATTATATAAATTATAATAGCAAAGGTTTGCTATTATAGTTGGATCTTATGATGTTTCTCCCCCTCTACTCTCTTGTAATGGATTGAGTTTTCCCTTTGAAGTTATCTTTTCGGATTGAGTCTTTAATGATTTGAGAACACTTGATGTATGTCTTGTTGTGTTTATCTGTGGTGACAATGGGATATCACGTGCCACTTGATGTATGTTTTGGTGATCAACTTGCGGGTTCCGCCCATGAACCTTTGCATAGGGGTTGGCACACATTTTCGTCTTGACTCTCCGGTAGAAACTTTGGGGCACTCTTTGAAGTACTTTGTGTTGGTTGAGTAGATGAATCTGAGATTGTGTGATGCATATCGTATAATCATGCCCACGGATACTTGAGGTGACAATGGAGTATCTAGGTGACATTAGGGTTTTGGTTGTTTTTTGTCTTAAGGTGTTATTCTAGTATGAACTCTATGATAGATTGAACGGAAAGAATAGCTTCATGTTATTTTACTACGGACTCTTGAATAGATAGAACAGAAAGGATAACTTTGAGGTGGTTTCGTACCCTACCATAATCTCTTCGTTTGTTCTCCGCTATTAGTGGCTTTGGAGTGACTCTTTGTTGCATGTTGAGGGATTGTTATATGATCTATCTATGTTATTATTGTTGAGAGAACTTGCACTAGTGAAAGTATGAACCCTAGGCCTTGTTTCCTATCATTGCAATACCGTTTACGCTCACTTTTATCATTAGTTACCTTGCTGTTTTATATTTTCAGATTACAAAAACCTATATCTACCATCCATATTGCACTTGTATCACCATCTCTTCGCCGAACTAGCGCACCTATACAATTTACCATTGTATTGGGTGTGTTGGGGACACAAGAGACTCTTTGTTATTTGGTTCCAGGGTTGTTTGAGAGAGACCATCTTCATCCTACGCCTCCCACGGATTGATAAACCTTAGGTCATCCACTTGAGGGAAATTTGCTACTGTCCTACAAACCTGTGCACTTGCAGGCCCAACAACGTCTACAAGAAGAAGGTTGTGTAGTAGACATCAAGCTCTTTTCTGGCGCCGTTGCCGGGGAGGTGAGTGCTTGAAGGTATATCTTTAGATCTTGCAATCGAATCTTTTTGTTTCTTGTTTTATCACTAGTTTAGTTTATAAAAGAAAACTACAAAAAATGGAGTTAAGCTTGTCTCATACGCTTCATCTTTTTAAATTTTTTCGTGAGTATGATGGAAAGGAAAATTGTGCTCAAGTGCTAGAAGAAGAATGCATTAAAATGCTTGGTACTAAATCTTTGAATGATGAGCATGATTGCAATGTTGTTAGTATGAACTCTTTGAATATCCATAGTACTAATGATGATGGCACTAGTTATGATGAAAATGTCTCTTACAAGCATGTTGATTTTTGTGGAGAGCATTGGGTTTGCATGGATACACCAAATAGAGAAGATAAATATTGCAAGAGTCATAAGCATGTAGAAACTAAATTGTTGCAAGAAAGGCTAGATAAGAGTGCTGAGAATTTAAGGTATATTTACCGTTGTGAACTTTGCAATGAACGTGATCATTTACATCTCCAATGCAAATTGTTTCATGATCGAATAGTGTCCAAAAATTGTGATGATTTTATCTCCCTTGCTCATTACAATGAACTTAGTTTGCTTTTGGGTTATGAAGAATTGAAAGGTGCAACTAAGCTTATTCCAAATTTAATCTTGAGCATTTCCTTGATATTGATTTAGAGGAGATTTATTTGTTTTGTGCGGTGAATTGCATTGAAAATCCTTATATTGTCAATCACCTAAAGAAAAGAAAGCAATTAGAAGATGAAGAGAATACTAATAAAAGGGAAGAGACTTCCCAATCTCCTCCTATTATTTCTTATGATGAATCAGGTAACGAGGAGGAGCTTTCTATTCAACCAATCTCATCAATAAGGAGCTCAAAGAAGAAGGTTGAACCCACACATAATGCGAAGAAGAAAAAGAAAAGAAGGAGAAACAAAGGTAAAAAGGTATCCCTCCCAAATGATGTTGCTCCTACTACTCATTGTGATGATGATAATTGCTATACTATTGGTGCTATCCATATTTTTAATGATGAGAGTGATTATGCTTATGATATGAAAAGGCCCAAGCTTGGGGAAGCTATGTTTGATAAGGATGAAATATTTGAGAATATATTTGCTGAAATTAATGTTTGTCCCAAGCTTGGGGATGCTACGTTTAATGAAGATGATATTTTTAGCATCCCAAGTTTTGATATGCAAAGTTATTATGATGATAGCATGCCTCTTACTTATGATGATTATATTGATGAAAGTCGGTTTGGAAGAGTGTCAACTTTAGGAAGTAGTTATCCCACTATTTTGGAGGATGTTGAATTTTATTGTGATGAATACGAAAGTGGATTTGGAAGAGTGTCAACTTTATTTAGTGATTCCACTATCTTGGGAGAGGTTTCAATCGATTATGATGAGAACGAAGTTGCTACTTATGATGACTATTGTAATGAAACTTATGCTATAAAAAGTAGTGATGATTATATTTATAAAACTTGTCATGATTATGATTACCCTTTTTCTGAACATTACTCTTTTAATGTGGAAACAATTTTTAGTGTTCAAGTCTCTTATGATACTCCCACTATTCCGAATGAGAAGAATTTTGCTTATGTGGAGAGTAGTAAAAATTCTATGCTTGTAGATCATGAAAAGAATGCTTTAGGTGCTGGTTATATTGTTGAATTCATTCATGATGCTACTGAAAATTATTATGAGGGAGGAACATATGCTTGTAGGAATTGCAATAATGTCAAGTTTCCTCTCTATGTGCTTCAAAGTTTTGAAGCTATGCTTGTTTTGCCTTCCTATGCTAGTTGATTATTGTTCCCATAAGTTGTTTGCTCACAAAATCCCTATGCATAGGAAGTGGTTAGACTTAAATGTGCTAGTCATATGCTTCATGATGCTCCCGTTATGTTTCAATTCTTATCTTTTATGTGAGCATCATTGTCATCATCATGCCTAGCTAGAAAGGCATTAAAGAAAAGCACTTGTTGGGAGACAACCCAATATTTACCCTTACTGTTTTTGTGTGTCCACATGATTATGCTACTGTAGTAATCATGTTTTATAGCTTTTGTTTCAATAAAGTGCCAAGTAAGACCTTTAGGATAGCTTACGGTGATAGTTGTGTTGATCCTGCTGAGAATCAGAAACTTTTGCACCCAGTAAATTAGTTTTCTTAATTCACAGAAACGTGCTTATGACCTGATTCTTTTTTCTATGGATTGGTACACGAATTTATTAGGACTTCCTAATTTGGTAGAATTTTTGGAGTTCCAGAAGTATACGTTTGATACAGATTACTACAGACTGTTCTGTTTTGACAGATTCTGTTTTCTATGTGTTGTTTGCTTATTTTGATGAATCTATGAGTAGTATCGGAGGGTATGAACCATAGATAAGTTGTAATACAGTAGATATTACACCAATATGAATTTAGAATGAGTTTATTACAGTACCTAAGTGGTGGTTTTATTTTCTTATACTAACGGAGCTTACGAGTTTTCTGTTGAGTTTTGTGTTGTGAAGTTTTCAAGTTTTGGGTAAAGATTCGATGGACTATGGAATAAGGAGTGGCAAGAGCCTAAGCTTGGGGATGCCTAAGGAACCCCAAGGTAATATTCAAGGACAACCAAGAGCCTAAGCTTGCGGATGCCCCGGATGGCATCCCCTCTTTCGTCTTCGTTCATCGGTAACTTTACTTGGAGCTATATTTTTATTCACCACATGATATGTGTTTTGCTTGGAGCATCATTTTATTTTGTTAGTATTTGTTTGTTTTAGTTATAATAGTGTTTTGCATCTTTATTTTCAATAAAAAATGTCAAGGATAGCCTTTACCATGCTTATTTTGCTAGTATACATGTTGCTGTTTGAAAACAGAAAGTTTACAGCTGTTGCAAAAATTCCCTAGAAAAGTCAGAGAATGGTATATTGTTGAAACTTTTTGCATATTGAGCTCTGATAAATTTACTATAGTGGGAATTTTTCTCATAATTTTTGGAGTTAGGGAAGTATTGATACTTTGCATTCTTTACAGACTGTACTGTTTTGGCAGATTGCTGTTATGTTTGCATTGTTTGCATATGTTTGCTTGTTTAATGATTCTATTTGAGGATAGGAGTATTAAATATGCAGAGGCATTTAGTATGCAATGTTGAATAATAATTTTAGTGATTTGTTACAGTAGAAAATGATAAGGTTTTGCATTGGTTTATACTAACCTATCTCACGAGTTCTTGTTGAGTTTGGTGTGGATGAAGCTTTTGATAAAAAGAGAAACCATGATATGAGAGGAATTAAGGAGACACAAAAGTTCAAGCTTGGGGATGCCCAAGGCACCCCAAGATAATATTTCAAGAAGTCTCAAGCATCTAAGCTTGGGGATGCCCCGGTAGGCATCCCACCTTTCTTCTTCAACAACTATCGGTTAGTATCGGTTGAGCCTAAGTTTTTGCTTCTTCACATGAGTTGTGCTATCCTTGCAATGTCATTTTATTTTGTTTTGCTTGCTGTTTGAATACAATACCAAGATCTGAAATTCTTAAATGAGAGAGAGTCTTCACATAGTTACATAATTATTTAGCTACTCATTGATCTTCACTTATATCTTTTTGGAGTAGTTTGTCATTTACTCGTGTGCTTCACTTATATCCTATGAGTAAATTGTTGAATGAGTTGATTGTCATAAATCTGAAATTATATATGTTTCATTTGCTTATCCCATGGGGAGTAATGACTTCACATCTAAGAAGTAGAGGTTGTAAATTTATTGAAGGTTAGCAAGCATTGTATTGGTCATTTGAACAATTCATGAAAGAATATTGAAGGAAGAGAGATTTCACATATAAATATACTATCTTAGACATCTTTTATAATTGTGAGCACTCATTAAGTATGACATGCTAAAGAGTTGATGTTGGACAAGGAAGACAACGTAATGGGTTATGTTTTCTCACATCTCAGTTAAAGTATATTGTCATGGATCATTCAAACATGTTGAGCTTGCCTTTCCCCCTCATGCTAGCCAAATTCCTTGCACCAAGTAGAGATACTACTTGTGCTTCCAAATATCCTTAAACCCAGTTTTGCCATGAGAGTCTACCATACCTACCTATGAATTGAGTAAGATCCTTCAAGTAAGTTGTCATCGGTGCAAGCAATAAAAATTGCTCTCTAAATATGTATGATCTATTAGTGTGAAGAAAATAAGCTTTATACGATCTTGTTATGGAAGCACTAAAAGCGACGGACTGCATAATAAAGGTCCACATACAAGTGGCAATATAAAGTGACGTTCTTTTGCATTAAGATTTTGTGCATCCAACCATAAAAGCGCATGACAACCTCTGCTTCCCTCTACGAAGGGCCTATCTTTTACTTTATGTCTTTTATTTTATGCAAGAGTCAAGGTGATCTTCACCTTTCCCTTTTTTCATTTTATCCTTTGGCAAGCACCTCATGTTGGAAAGATCCTGATATATATACCCAATTGGATGTAAGTTAGCATGAACTATTATTGTTGACATCACCCAAAGGTGAATACGTTGGGAGGCAACACTATAAGCCCCTATCTTTCTCAGTGTCCGATTAAAACTCCATAACCATTAGTATTGCGTGAGTGTTAGCAATTGTAGAAGACTATATGATAGTTGAGTATGTGGAGTTTGCTAAATCAAAGCTCTGACATAGAACCTTCCTAAAAATAAGATGAATTGCAATTGTTTGATGACTGAGAATGAAGTTTGCTAGTTTTCAAGAAAGTTTATGGTCTATGCTTTAACATGTGAATTGCTTGTTACTTGTTCGTGAGAAGTCTTATGAGATGAACTACTGTTATGACATATAATCATGCTAGAAAAGGTGATTGAAATTATCATTGATCAAACTTGTGCACCTGCTAGCATTCACACTTCATAAATTCTTTCTTTTATCATTTACCTACTCGAGGACGAGTAGGAATTAAGCTTGGGGATGCTGATACGTCTCCAACGTATCTATAATTTATGAAGCATTCATGCTATTTTATTATCTATTTTGAATGATTACGGGCTTTATTATACACTTTTATATTACTTTTGGGACTAACCTATTAACCGGAGGCCCAGCCCAAATTGCTGTTTTGTTGCCTGTTTCAGTATTTCGAAGAAAAGGAATATCAAACGTAGTCCAAACGGAATGAAACCTTCGGCAGCGTGATTTTTGGAACGAACGTGACCCAGGAAACTTGGAGTGCAAGCCAGGGGAGCATCGAGGAAGCCACGAGATAGGAGGGGGAGCCCACCCCCCCCGGGCGCGCCCTCCCCTCTCGTGGGCCCCTCGAGGCTCCCCCAGTGACTTCTTTCGCCTATATAAGTCCACATACCCTAAAACCATCGAAGATGAAGATAGATCGGGAGTTCCGCCGCCGCAAGCCTCTGTAGCCACCAAAAACCTCTCGGGAGCCCGTTCCGGCACCCTGCCGGAGGGGGAATCCATCACCGGTGGCCATCTTCATCATCCCGGCGCTATCCATGACGAGGAGGGAGCAGTTCACCCTCGGGGTTGAGGGTATGTACCAGTAGCTATGTGTTTGATCTCTCTCTCTCGTGTTCTCTCTATGGCACGATCTTGATGTATCGTGAGCTTTGCTACTATAGTTGGATCTTATGATGTTTCTCCCCCTCTACTCTCTTGTAATGGATTGAGTTTTCCCTTTGAAGTTATCTTGTCGGATTGAGTCTTTAATGATTTGAGAACACTTGGTGTATGTCTTGTCGTGTTTATCTGTGGTGACAATGGGACATCACGTGCCACTTGATGTATGTTTTGGTGATCAACTTGCGGGTTCCGCCCATGAACCTTTGCATAGGGGTTGACACACGTTTTCGTCTTGACTCTCCGGTAGAAACTTTGGGGCACTCTTTGAAGTACTTTGTGTTGGTTGAATAGATGAATCTGAGATTGTGTGATGCATATCGTATAATCATGCCCATGGATACTCGAGGTGACAATGGAGTATCTAGGTGACATTAGGGTTTTGGTTGATTTGTGTCTTAAGGTGTTATTCTAGTATGAACTCTATGATAGATTGAACAGAAAGAATAGCTTCATGTTATTTTACTACGGACTCTTGAATAGATAGAACAGAAAGGATAACTTTGAGGTGGTTTCGTACCCTACCATAATCTCTTCGTTTGTTCTCCGCTATTAGTGGCTTTGGAGTGACTCTTTGTTGCATGTTGAGGGATTGTTATATGATCTATCTATGTTATTATTGTTGAGAGAACTTGCACTAGTGAAAGTATGAACCCTAGGCCTTGTTTCCTGTCATTGCAATACCGTTTACGCTCACTTTTATCATTAGTTACCTTGCTGTTTTTATATTTTCAGATTACAAAACCTATATCTACCATCCATATTGCACTTGTATCACCATCTCTTCGCCGAACTAGTGCACCTATACAATTTACCATTGTATTGGGTGTGTTGGGGACACAAGAGACTCTTTGTTATTTGGTTGCAGGGTTGTTTGAGAGAGACCATCTTCATCCTACGCCTCCCACGGATTGATAAACCTTAGGTCATCCACTTGAGGGAAATTTGCTACTGTCCTACAAACATGTGCACTTGCAGGCCCAACAACGTCTACAAGAAGAAGGTTGTGTAGTAGACATCAGTGCTTTCACTGAGCCATGGTAGCTTGCTACTGCTCCGGAACACTTAGGATGGCCAGCATGTGTCCTTCTTCATTCCTGTGTCTGTCCCCTCGGGGAAATGTCACGCGTTGTTCCTTTAAGTCCTTGTAGCTTGCTACGACTTGGGTTCATACGTTGATGACCGACATGTTCGTTGCTGGAAATGGGAGAATGGGCACCGGCGATCATTTAGACTAGGTGTAGAGTATATTTTGGTTCAAATATGTTAGTGTGGCTTCTCATGTCAACACTTCATGATCTAAATAAGGATAATTCAACCCGTGAAAAAACACCCGCATATGCACCTTACTGACGAGGGTAACCTTATTTCAAGGTTTGTCAAACTTGAATATAAGTAGAGCATAATGACACGTGAAGCTGGTTTTGTAAAAAAAAAATGCCCGTTGCAACGCACGGGCATATGTACTAGTGGACTACAACATACGGATGTATGTAACATATTTTAGTATAGATTCACTCATTTTGCTCCGTATGTAGTCAATTGTTGGAATGTCTAGAAAAACTTATATTTAGGAACGAAACATACAGATATATGTAGACATATTTTAAAGTATAGATTCCCTCATTTTGCTCCGTATGTAGTCAGTTGTTGGAATGTATAGAAAGACTTATATTTTGCTCCGTATGTAGTCAGTTGTTGGAATGTCTAGAAAGACTTATATTTACGAACGAAGGGAGTATAAGTGAGCATGAATACGCATGACCCCCGTGCAGATCATATCTGCAATGCCCTTTCATCAGCGAATTTCATCTTTCTTTTGACTACGGCAGAACCCAAAGAACTGATAGCACTTCCATGATCAATCAGGATCACGGATTGCCAAAACTTTGTCAAATTCCACCATGCTGTCTCGAGATTGAGCAAACGCAAATTCTAGGGAAGCAACAAGAACTTCGGGTAACAGATTTCATCTGTCACCCGCATAAATAATTTTCAGCAATAGATCTCATCTACTACCTAATTATATTATGCAATACCCATACATCTCCATGTATTCTAGATCGAAACCTGCATCTACGCATAGCACGGCTCTTGATGCCACTGTAGGGTAACGTAGCAGAAAACAAAAAATTTCCGACCTACGCACCAGCCCAGGACCACTATGGAGACTGCATACATGGTTTGATCTTTTTCGTTACCGACTCGTAGCGCAGCGGGAAGTAGAGTCGATGACGATCGGCGGTGCAGATCCCCGCAGCTAGGATTTACAACCTCCCAACCGCGAGGATGTATACCCTCATCTGCTCCTCAGACAGCCCTCCGGGAGGCGATCGAACAGCCCCCCGTACGGTGTCGCGGACAGCCCTTCGGGAGGACCTTCGAAACTCGAACGGTCACTCGGACAGCCCTTCGGGAGGACCTTCGAAACTCGGACGGTCACACGGACAGCCCTTCGGGAGGCACTCACGAACTAAGACCGAAACTACGATCTCTCTACAGAGTTGCACACATACGGTGTCATCTATCCGGCAGGGCTTCGCCGTCCAGAACTAGTTCCTGCCGGAACCCAGACAGCCTTACGGCTCTACGAAACTCTTTTCGTGGGAGGGAGAGAAGAAGCCAGATAATGCATGGCATGTGTATGAGAGCAAGGGATGAGTGTGGAGGGCTGCCCCTCCACCTCTATTTATAGGAAATCCCAAGGGGGTAGGGTAGTTTCACAAAAAACCCAAAATGCACATGAATGAAGTCCTTCCACAAGGACCTAGGAGTGAAACCAAGGAACAAGAGGGTCCCCAAGGGGGGATACCCCATGTGGCCGGCCACACCCCCATGAGGGGCCCAAAAAATGGCTCCTATCCATCCATGTCATCCCCAAGATCTTTTGGAGCAAAGCCCCAAAAGGTGGCTTTCCATAAAGTAACCATAAAGCTGATTTTCACTATTCACGACGACATTTTTCAGCGTCTGATCGAACTGAAAATATTTATGTGGGCTAAGAACATTTCCAGTACCCACTAAAATGATTTTCAACGCGTTCCGAAACAATTCCGGTTTTAGTGATTTTCATCTGCGAAACGCATCTGAAGTGGCTCCGGCAGCTCCGGAACATTTCCGGTTTTTATCTCAGAAAATTCCAAAAAGCTTCCAGAATGATTCTGGCATCCTCCAAGAATTATCAGGCATGTGCCGAAACCAATTTGACTTAATGGTGTATCCCGAAACAACTTTTCGGTATCATCGAAACTTATCCGATGACCTCTCTCTGCGGTACGATTCCGCTGTCCGAAACTTTTCGGTGTCCGAAACTTTTTCGGTGATTTTCTCTCAGACTCCCTGTCTAGTATTCAGCAGATAGATGACCCTTAAGCGTGTGACCCTATAGGTTCGGTGAAGTATAGACATGACCCGGAACCCCTTCCGATCAATGATCAACATCGGAGCCGTGGACACCCATATTGACCCCTATACCCACACGAATAAATATTCGAGTGAACCCCCAGTTGCCGTGTGCTATTCCTGTTGCTTCGCGATATGTTACAAATACCCGAGGTGAGACATGTTGGCATTCCCGTGGATCAACAACTTGTCCACTATGCTAGTTACCTCGTTACCGGTTTTGTTCTCTTTTCTCGTTTCGTGTTCCGGCATCCCCGTGATCAAATCACAAAGTGTCTGGCCAGACGATGATGGATACCGTAACACCGAGAGGGCCCGAGTATATCTCTCCATCGTCGGAGGAGCAAATCCCAATCTCGAGCTATCAAGTTACTTAACATACTTTCCCATGAACCCGTAAGCCGCCGTAATAGCCATCCAGTTACGGATGACGTTTAACAAACCCCAAAGTTCATGAAGCAAGCATGAAGAAACTCGATACTCTCATGGTCTAAGGAATTATGCAAACATTAACTATCTCTGTGTTATAAACCATTAACTTGTGACGAATGTATCTCATAGCATAACATCAATTCGGGTCGATTCAACACAAATGTCCTTCCTGACATTGTGCCCTCAAAGTTGCTTGGCATAGACATGCCCATGATTGGGAAAACATAATCATCATGCAACACTTGAGCTAGTCTTAGAGGCGCGGCTAGGAATACATTTTACCGTTTATTATTCCACACGTGCATATGGGTTCTCCCCAGAGCCTTTATGGATATACGGGCTCGGGAACCACAGCAGTTATAGCATGGAACATAAACATAATTATGAACAAGGAGATAATCAATAACATTTATTATTGCCTCTAGGGCATATCTCCTACAGACTCCCACTTGCACTAGAGACAATAATCTAGCTTATGCTAATGCACTTCACACCTGTGGCACACCGGTGTAAATATGCTTCGCTTGTGGTATAGCCTGATGTCCAACGGATCTGACGACTTCAGTTCCGTGTGTATCTTTGCATGTCCTCGCGTTTTCACAAAATTCATATTTTGTGTGGACTTGGCTTTGTATGTATGTGAATCACAGGTCGAACCTGGATTCCTCAGACTGAGTTATGGAGCAACTACCTGCAGTAGTGTCCCATTGTCAAAAGCCATCTTGGAACTATACTAAGTTCATGAATGAACTATATGATTCAACATCTTCTTTGTCGCTTCTAAAGCGTCAACATACTTAGCCCTTGTTATAGAATTCGCCACAGTAACTAGTTTGAACAAATTCCAACTAACTGTGCCACCACATTGTGTGTTACACAAAACCCTTAATTTAAATCGAAAATCGCATGGAGAAAAGATGAAGACTGTATCGATGTAACATTTTACAACGAACTCTTCATGATCTCTGCTTGCGAGAAAACCATGTCATCAGTACTTACTCTAGTACTCTGTGACATCTTTCACTGTTGTCCCATGATCAGTAATTTGATCACTTTGGTATCCATACTCGCAACACCTTGGGAGTATCGGACATATCTGGTTGTTTTACATACCATGGAATACATGATTAATCCAAACACAAAAGTGTGTGGAATCTGCATCATGTATTTTACTCATCAGTGTTTTGGGACACCGAGTCTTGCAAAAACTCTTTCCATGTGACTTTGGCAAGAATCACTCCTTGGCGTTTTAAATGCTAAAAGGTTTTAGCATCTTGTCAATATGTATTCATTGCTTAGCCCCATTAGGTAAATCTATCTCCATAGATCATCATGCCTAATATTGAGGCTATTTAGCCTAAGCACTTCATCGAAAAACTATTTTCAAATGAAGTCCTAATTTGTGTCAAGAAATTTATTTCCAATTACCAATGTGCCAAGCACATAAGGTTTTTAGAAATATTATTACGCTCCCACTTACTTTCTTGAATTACAAGCATCTTCGTTACCCATTGATGAAGTCAAAACCCCTTTGACCATTTCATCAAAACACGAAGATTCCAACTCCATTTTGCTCTCTTCTGTCCATTGCTGGAACTCTGAAGTTTGCATACCTACTAGCATCCTCTGGATCGACAAATTACTTTGGACTGTATCATATACAAGTCCTAGCTTTCATTTCCATCAGATGGAAATCCTTTTATCATCCATGTTTCATATCTCATGATTGAAATATGTATTAATTGCTAGTTCAACCCGAACCGACTTTAAGCATCGCTACGATGAAAACAACCTCATCGTAGTCAACTCTTGAACTTGTTATTTCAACAAGTCGAGCTTTATGGATAAAACATTTTTATCCGTATCAGTTTTAAGTTCCATAAATATTCGTTAGACTCTAAGTCTTCCGAAAGGTGTATCAAGGTTTTAATCTTGAATCACTTATATGGAAACTAACTCGGGTTGTATTGGCATTTAGCCAATTCTGGAGTCAGGGCCCATCAACGCTTCCTTGTGTATCGTAGGTATAATGTTGTCTAACAACAATATCTCGTTTGCGCACCTGAGAGGTTTGCACGAGCCTTGCCTACGTGGTTCAGCTGCAAGTTCGACCGAAGTTCATACATTTTATTGTAGAGACTTCCGTATCAGTCGCAGTAGGAAACTCTGGAATTACTTCCAAGGTCTCTTTCCTTTGATCTGATGAAGATACTGTTTATCTCGTCGAGTTGCACTATTCTCCCACTCACCTTTTAGAAAGAACCATTCTCTTTAAAAGCATACCGTTCTTTGTGGCAAACCTATTTGCCTCGGTATAGTGAGGGAGGAATACCCAATGACTTGGGATAACCTACAAAGTAGCACTTGTCTGATTTGGAATAGGTTTGTAACCTTTTACACAAGCCCCATATTCCAAATGTTAAGAAAAGATACAACATGGTTGGGCGTACCATACCATGGCTTCATTTCAACAGACCCGATGTAGCTCTTTTCAGTGTAAAAGCCGCAGTCTCTAAAGCATCACTTTAAAAGGATAATGGCAAATTTATTTATGTCATCTTTGACCTTACCATGTCATAAATGGTTTAGATTACATCTCCACGGACTTTCACTTGCAGTGGTGTTCCGGGAGGTGCAAGTTATGAAACCCCTTTCACAACTCATCAGACATTCGCTAAACATGTAACTCAAATATTCCTTTGTGCAATCAAATTGCAGAAACATAATTTTCTTGTTACAATAACTTCTACTTCATTTTTGAAAACCTTTCGAATGATTTCAAAAGATCCAGACTTACGTCTCATCAAGTAAATATCCATATATCTACTTGAGTCATTTCTGAAGATAAATAAATCCACCACTAACAACACTTATCGGACTACACACATCAAATGTGTGATCACTAATAAGTTTGTTGTTCGTTCCTTATGGCCTGTGAACGGTATTTTAGTCACTTCACTTTTGGAGGAAAGTTGCAAGTGTCAGATGATTCAAAATCAAAAAGACTTCAAAATCCATCATAATGGAATTTTCCATGCGGGTTTCTCCAATGTGACCAAATGTAGTGCCACACTTGTGTGGTATTCTTTTAGTCTTGCGACATTTAGCGTCAGTGTTATGGATGTATCATATTACCCTCAATATTCATAACGTACGTCCCATCGATGATGGAAGTATGGCCCTTATGTTATTCATAATACTTAACAACAATTGTTGTTTTTATGAACAACTCTTTTGCAACAAACATTGTGCAATGGGCTAGAGTGTATGAAACTCTAAAATGAATTATGAAAGTAAACCCAGAGGTATTGTATTATTATCAATATTCATAACATACATCTCATTCATAATGAAAGTATGGCCCTTGTGTTATTCATAACATCGAACATAAAAAGTTCTCTTATGAACAACCTTCTTGCAAGATGCCTTATGCAATGGGATAGAGTTTGTAAAACTCTAAATGAATTATGAAAATAAATACAGACGGCAATACACCGATGGAAGGTATAGTAACATTTACTATGTTCCCTGTGTATACCTTAACCTCATTTCTAGCTAGTCTTTCAGGCCATAGTAGTTCTTACATCGAGTTGCAACAGAATGCAATCGAGCGGGCATTTTTGTGATGAACTCACAATACCCAAGAATTAGTGATTAACATGTTTAACCATAATTCGCAAGAACTATATCTTTGACCAGCCTTCTATACATCAAAAACTTGTATGACATTCATACATGAGCTGGATATTCCAGTCTTCTTTCCTTTTGCCTTTATACTTCTAGCAGTTTAACTTTTAGTATTTCTCCTACTCTCAGAAGAAGCACCCAACTTAAGAGTGGCATTAGCCCCGGACTTCCTAGGCGTGTAAGTCATACTAACACCCTTTGGACACTTCCTTTCTCCTTAAGTTGTTGTTTTATTCACCTTTCATTATATGACAGGCGTTCTTCTGGATCCCTTTCCCAACAGTCAAATGCATAGTAAACACTTTTACTAATACTTGCAAACAAACATTGCTTTGTTTGTATCTGAAAATAATTTTCAGTTCCATGAATATCATATAACTATCCCAACTTTCGAAGTTTGGGTTTCATGGAAGCAAACATATTCCACTTGACCGTAACAGAATTCTAGCTTTTGAATCAAAGGACGAGAGTCACATGATCCATAGCATTAGCGGGAGGATACGGAAAGCATGCGATAGGACAAAGTCCTTCTCAGCACTTTTGAGGACAATCCTCATATTACGGTACCAATCGTAAAGTTTTAACCAGATATTTAACAGCTATTAATTTTAACAGGGAAGGTGGAAACGTGAGCCATTATTCTACAACTATTTTGCATATAACACTTAGACAATGTTCATAATTAATTGCACTAAGAATTAAACATGTTAATTCAACAGTGCGCTCCCACTCAAATCAATATCTCTCAAAATTGATTGTGAGTGATACAAGACCCACATTTCAATTGTTCGCCATTGGTGTAACACCACTGATGACGAAAAATCTCAACCGGTAGGCCAACTTGCCAATCACATCTCTATGTGACTCTTGTTCATCTTTCAATGCGTGTGTTCCGAGCTCATGACGGTCATGCCTGAACGTCAAGACAACCAAGTGATCTCGCTGCGAGGTCTCAACTCACCCGCCTCACACTTCTCTAATCGTTCGTACCCGTGTGACACGGCGCACCCCGAAAAGATAGGTGCCGTGACGGTGCTACACTTGGGAGAACACTAACTACTTGGTATTTTAAGTGAGAGATCACCCTAATAAAAGCGACTACCGCGCAATCAAGAAGGGTGCATCATAAGGGATAAACATCTCAGGTAATTCATAATAGCATGATATGGTATAGCCCTTTCTGACGGAGAAGTCTTTCATTTCTTCGTCTTCGGCATTCGCGTCGGTGTTCACCTTCGCGAAGATTGCCACCACCTTGTCGATGCACCAGATAATATTTCTATCTCTATAGCTAACAAAATAATGCATTACAACAAGGTTGACACGCAGGTCATTAAAGTGCAATCATATGGCTCCAACCATCATGCCGAATCATGACACGCAGGTCATGTTAATCAAATTACATCATATAGTCATCTCATACATAATCGAATTAGTATGAGCACTGCTATACCACATCATATGCACATCCTGCAAAACCAAGTTAGACGCCTCTAATCGGTTTATGCAAAATTTATTTTACGTGGCTTCTAAGGTTTTGACTTAAACCGCAGCGACCAACGTTTTATCATCAAGTATGATTATTCAAGTTGCTAGATTAACATCTCGGGGTGTATGAAACACGGGATAATTAAATCTCGAGCCCCATACTAAACTTCGTCATACGCATGACCCCCGTGCAGATCATATCTACAATGCCCTTTCATCTGCGAATTTCATCTTTCTTTTGACTACGGCAGAACCCAAAGAACTGATAGCACTTCCATGATCAATCAGGATCACGGATTGCCAAAACTTTGTCAAATTCCACCATGCTGTCTCGAGATTGAGCAAACGCAAATTCTAGGGAAGCAACAAGAACCTCGGGTAACAGATTTCATCTGTCACCCGCATAAATAATTTTCAGCAATAGATCTCATCTACTACCTAATTATATTATGCAATACCCATACATCTCCATGTATTCTAGATCGAAACCTGCATCTACGCATAGCACGGCTCTTGATGCCACTGTAGGGTAACGTAGCAGAAAACAAAAAAATTCCGACCTACGCACCAGCCCAGGACCACTATGGAGACTGCATACATGGTTTGATCTTTTTCGTTACCGACTCGTAGCGCAGCGGGAAGTAGAGTCGATGACGATCGGCGGTGCAGATCCCCGCAGCTAGGATTTACAACCTCCCAACCGCGAGGATGTATACCCTCATCTGCTCCTCAGACAGCCCTCCGGGAGGCGGTCGAACAGCCCCCCGTACGGTGTCGCGGACAGCCCTTCGGGAGGACCTTCGAAACTCAAACGGTCACTCGGACAGCCCTTCGGGAGGACCTTCGAAACTCGGACGGTCACACGGACAGCCCTTCGGGAGGCACTCACGAACTAAGACCGAAACTACGATCTCTCTACAGAGTTGCACACATACGGTGTCATCTATCCGGCAGGGCTTCGCCGTCCAGAACTAGTTCCTGCCGGAACCCAGATAGCCTTACGGCTCTACGAAACTCTTTTCGTGGGAGGGAGAGAAGAAGCCAGATAATGCATGGCATGTGTATGAGAGCAAGGGATGAGTGTGGAGGGCTGCCCCTCCACCTCTATTTATAGGAAATCCCAAGGGGGTAGGTTAGTTTCACAAAAAACCCAAAATGCACATGAATGAAGTCCTTCCACAAGGACCTAGGAGTGAAACCAAGGAACAAGAGGGTCCCCAAGGGGGGATACCCCATGTGGCCGGCCACACCCCCATGAGGGGCCCAAAAAATGGCTCCTATCCATCCATGTCATCCCCAAGATCTTTTGGAGCAAAGCCCCAAAAGGTGGCTTTCCATAAAGTAACCATAAAGCTGATTTTCACTATTCACGACGACATTTTTCAGCGTCTGATCAAACTGAAAATATTTATGTGGGCTAAGAACATTTCCAGTACCCACTAAAATGATTTTCAACGCGTTCTGAAACAATTCCGGTTTTAGTGATTTTCATCTGCGAAACGCATCTGAAGTGGCTCCGGCAGCTCCGGAACATTTCCGGTTTTTATCTCAGAAAATTCCAAAAAGCTTCCAGAATGATTCTGGCATCCTCCAAGAATTATCAGGCATGTGCCGAAACCAATTTGACTTAATGGTGTACCCCGAAACAACTTTTCGGTATCATCAAAACTTATCCGATGACCTCTCTCTGCGGTACGATTCCGCTGTCCGAAACTTTTCGGTGTCCGAAACTTTTTCGGTGATTTTCTCTCAGACTCGCTGTCTAGTATTCAGCAGATAGATGACCCTTAAGCGTGTGACCCTATAGGTTCGGTGAAGTATAGACATGACCCGGAACCCCTTCCGATCAATGATCAACATCGGAGCCGTGGACACCCATATTGACCCCTATACCCACACGAATGAATATTCGAGTGAACCTCCAGTTGAGGTGAGCTATTCCTGTTGCTTCACGATATATCACAAACACCTGAGCTGAGATTTATTGCATCCCCGTGGGCCAACACTTTGTCCACTATGCAAGTTACCTCGTTACCGGTTTTGTTCTCTTTTCTCGTTTCGTGTTCCGGCATCCCCGTGATCAAATCACAAAGTGTCTGGCCAGACGATGATGGACACCGTAACACCGAGTGGGCCCGAGTATATCTCTCCATCGTCGGAGGAGCAAATCCCAATCTCGAGCTATCAAGTTACTTAACATACTTTCCCATGAACCCGTAAGCCGACGTAATAGCCATCCAGTTACGGATGACGTTTAACAAACCCCAAAGTTCATGAAGCAAGCATGAAGAAACTCGATACTCTCATGGTCTAAGGAATTATGCAAACATTAACTATCTCTGTGTTATAAACCATTAACTTGTGACGAATGTATCTCAT
Source organism: Triticum aestivum (assembly GCF_018294505.1). Lineage (NCBI taxonomy): Eukaryota > Viridiplantae > Streptophyta > Magnoliopsida > Poales > Poaceae > Triticum > Triticum aestivum. The sequence continues at coordinate 299,269,553 of NC_057808.1, read as the reverse complement.
AGCATAACATCAATTCGGGTCGATTCAACACAAATGTCCTTCCTGACATTGTGCCCTCAAAGTTGCTTGGCATAGACATGCCCATGATTGGGAAAACATAATCATCATGCAACACTTGAGCTAGTCTTAGAGGCGCGACTAGGAATACATTTTACCGTTTATTATTCCACACGTGCATATGGGTTCTCCCAGAGCCTTTATGGATATACGGGCTCGGGAACCACAGCAGTTATAGCATGGAACATAAACATAATTATGAACAAGGAGATAATCAATAACATTTATTATTGCCTCTAGGGAATATCTCCTACAGAGAAATATAAAGGTCAGTGGGGAGCTTCCCTCACTGTCATAATTCCTCAAAAAAAAAGGAATGGAAGAACCCCCAATAGAAAAATATTGGAAGATGTAATGAAGACATTTTGGCCTCGATAAGAAAACACAAAAATAATGTCTAGCACTAGTTTTTTTCCTTGTGCTTACCCTCAATTCAATTTTCATGAAAGAAAAGATATTCAATCTCATACTTTTAACGCTTAAACATATGATTACATGATCCAGAACATGTAGCGTTACTCCAATAGATATTCATCAGTACATCATCAAACTGTTCTGCCTGCACCGCGTCATTGACAAACAACATCTTTGATTTGAGCATCCGCAAAGTTTTCACCTTCAGTCACCAGATTACAGGTCTTCATATTGCAGACTTGCATTTCAATGAAGTAAGCTCAATGTTGTCCCATGCCATCCCTTTAAAAATAGAAATAAAAATAACTCAGATATATACACCATCTGAACAATTGAGTATGTTGTTTGCGAACAGTATAAACAGATAAGATGAATTGTCACTTGAAAAGGGTAGTTTAAAAAAAGACAAACAAGAAAGACAAATGGCATTGCAGTGGAGTATATTGATAAAGAAAATAGTTCTGCACTCAATATTAATGCAAATGCAATTGCATCATATATTTGACCTGGATTCAGATGGTAATGTCATCGCCTAGCTTGACATAATATTCAGAACACCACATAGCCATGGCGTTGCGGTGTGGCCTCAATGAGCAGGCACAACCTCTGGTAAGGACTACAACTGACATGCAGGGACTGGTAGCAAACATGCTGCAGCCAGGTCTGCATGGGGTGTGTGTGTGTGTGTGTGTGTGTGTGTGTGTTCAGGTGTAACAAGAAGCTGAACGCGGCGACAGGGCAGCGTACTCGAGAAAAATTGGAGTCCTCACAACAGTCCAGCCGTACCGATGTCGGATTAGGCGTGAGAGAATGAAATGAGGCATGAGAGGATAGAGAAAACAATCAGAAGGGTTGTAGCCAGAATCAAGAGTAAGACAGTAACATGAGAAGGCCAGCAAAGCTAATACTATAGGGGTTTTAGCTAATGGCACTCCCGTGTAAAGAGAATGGCTCACTGGCCTAGTACTGGCAGAGCTTGAGCATAATTCAAGAGGGAGCCATTACTCGAAGGGAACCAAATTAATAGCATTTTCTTCGATGGATGGAAAAATTAAGGGGGGGAGGGGGGCATGGGCCCTGTTGGTCTACACTAAGCTCCACCATGGCCAGCACTCAGTTAGACGATATAAAAGTATATGCCATGGTTTTTAAGGCGTCTGCGTTAGGACGCTTAGGCGCCCTGGCAGCGCCTTGGAAATCTGCCCGCTTTAGGCACTTAGTCTGCCTTAGTGCTCAGGTGCCCGCTTAGGCGTCAGAGCGGGGGTAGAACGCCTTAGGACACTTTACTGCCTTATAAAAACCATGGTATACGCTATCTCAAACAAAAGGATTCTAACAGAAACAGCCAGAGATGTGACCTGATTGACCCAAAGTAAACCAAAGAAATTTTGCCAACAGAGAAGTATGTGCTAATAAAGCTTCATAGACGCTTGCCCCCCACCCCTACAGAAATTAGAGGACAATATAGTTTTATACTTCACAACAGCAATCAAAATAATGTGGTTCCAAGAATTCACTTCAAAATAGCACCATGCTAGTGGCGACAGAAGGCTGCTGAAAGAATTACAGTCCCATTTGTACAGATAATGGACAATCCCATGTAAAGAGCAAAAGATCCAATAAGGAGAAATAGAGGACTCTAGACTCTTAAGGAAAACTTGATGGCAGAAGGACCAAAGCTTATACTCACTCATTTTGCTCTGTACATAGTCCATATTGGAATCTCTAAAAAGGACTTATATTTACGAACGGAGGGAGTAGTTGATATACAGTGTAGTGGACCTACACAACTGAAGCAGCTACAACTCAAACACTGGAACAGCCCAACAGAAGATTCAAGGCAACAACATATCAAATGCTTCAATTAATCAATATATATATATATATATATATATATTACTATAACACAGCAACACTAAAGGACATGCAACGGCAGAAGGCAGCAAAATAAAAACTTTGGGGCAGGAGTAAAGCAACAGAGAATAACATAGGGAAAACAACCCTGATTAGTAGGATGGTATGGGTCAGTCACTGTGCAGAGAGTTGACAATGAAAGAAGGGGACACTTCAAAGTGATTCATACAGGGAGCAGACAACATGCAGTAAGCTATAAAGCGTGCACAAAAGCCAAAGTCTTTGAGAATCCTACACCGAATGCAACCGGGCAGCATGTCTATTGCACCATAGGTACGATAAATAAGGAAAAACACCAGTGTTTACCACTACAATATCCAACAGAAAGCTAAGCAAAGGCAACCATGTTATATAATACTCCCTCCATCCCAAATTATTTGTCTTAGATTTGTCCAATCAAATTAAGACAATTAATTTGGGACGGAGGTTGTATGTATGTAAGAATGTGCGTGAATGACGTCAATTAAGAAAGAAGTTCTCTGAGAATCCTACATGGAATGAAAAACCAGGCAGCATGTCTATTGCACCATAGGTACGATAAGTAAGGAAAAACACCAGTGTTTACCACTACCGTATCCAACAGAAAGCTAAGCAAAGGCAACCATGTTATATAATATGTAAGAACGTACGTGAAAGGTGTCATTTGAATATTAAGAGAGCTTCTTGTAGCCAGTTACCTGTTGGCCTTTTGAAGGTATTTGGAGAAGACAGTTGGAAGTTGGGTGGTATTAGAGAACTTGTCTTCTACATTCACATCAGTACATGACTGCAGATCCGCATGGTTCATGTCAACCATGATCATCCGCTCCTTGCCACCAAATTCCTTCACCCTCAGCAGGCAGCACAGAACACCCGGGTCATCCATGCTGATGACTGGGAACTCAGGAAGACGCCGAGGTAGACCTCGGTAAAGAGGTTGTGCCGAGAGACAATCCAGGTTGATCTTACAATGCACCTCCCACTCGAACTTGGAGTTCAACGTCCAAATGGTGATTTTGTGGGGAAGCTGCTGCTGCCGCCGTTGGATTCTCTTAGGAGGAATCCCTTGCCAGTCGGAGTGGATAGTCTCATGAAAGTCATTGTCAATGTGGATATAGCGGATCATGCCTTGGCTGATGGACACACTTAGGAACCTCCCTGGGAAGTACCTCGGGAACCGTGCATCATCAGGGTATTTGATTCCTCCAGGAAAAGGCACGAAGTGGAGCACCTGGGAGTCCACATTTTTGGAGAAGTCGCATAGCACGACGCCGCAGAAGTAGTCCACCCTGCAAAGGAAACGGCCGTCGAAAGCAAACACATCATCGGACCACCAGAGGTCAGGGAGCTTACCAGCAAGCACCTCGGTGATGATTCTCCAGTCGTTGGCGCCGGAGTTGAAGACACAGAGTTCAGCCCAAACGCTCTTTTTCTTGAGGTGGACATTGAGGTCGGCAACAATGTAGCAGTGCTCCGCTTTGAGCTGCAGAATGCCGGTGGTGAACCGATGAGCCAGGAACCGCTTTGTGCTGCACCGAGGAAGCTGCTGCACCGAGGGGGAAGGAGCAGACGCCGTGTAGACGAACAGATCTGGCGGAGCGTCCATGTAGCGAATTCGGTCGGGGATCGAGATGTCGAAGAGGACGAGGTTCTTGTCGGTTGCCCGGACGAAGGCAGAGAGTCTGTCTGAGCCTTGTCTCTCCGGCCAATGGAGGTTGAAGTAGGAGGACCCTGGAGGACCTGCGAGGGTGAAGGAGACGAAGAAGGAGTGGCCACCGTCTATCTTGACTGGAGCAGCGGTCTTGTTCTTGTTGATGGCCTCACCAGCAGCGTCTAGGTCGTCGTGGCACCATTGGCGGAAGATGCGTTCCAGCATCACCCAATCGGGGAAGACGACGGTCTCCTCCTCCGGCTTTGGGGTGCCTCCGGTGGCCATGGCGATCGCGATCGGAAATAAAGCCGCCGCCGCCGCCCTAACCCTAACCCTAGTTTTTGGTGGAGGAACTAGTGGACGGGGGAGGAAGGAAGGGCGACAGACTCAATGTTATACCGTCTCATTGGGCCAGAGACGCTAAAGAAGGGCGATAGACTAGAAGGGGCGGCTCATCGGGCCAGGAACTCAGTCGCACGCACAAGCGAACGAAGTGGGCCGTCTCGTTGATGTCCCTCCCGTTCTACTTTCTGCATCTTTATTTCTATATCTATATCTATATCTACCCCTCAAAAAAATCTATATCTTGTACCTATTCCTATATCCTATCCTATACCTACCCCTCAAAAAAATCTATATCTTATACCTATTCCTATATCCTATCCTATACCTAATACCTATACCTAATCTATACCTACTAATTCCGCAAAAAAATATCTTTATCTTTACCTAATAATAAAGAAAATTGGGTTTCTGGTCATCCATCGTCATGGTAGTTTTTCAAAAAAGCCCCTCAGTTTACATAAAATCAACCCGCAATCCACACCTAAGTAAAATAACGATTCGCTAGCGAAAACACCAGCCGCACGTCCCTTCCTTATCATGTCCTCTCAACCGCCACCATCGCACCCCATCATCCGATGGACCGTGCCGCAGCTCCTCCTCCTCCCTAAAGGAAATATGCCCTAGAGGCAATAATAAAGTTATTATTTATTTCCTTATTTTATGATAAATGTTTATTATTCATGCTAGAATTGTATTAACCGGAAACTTAGTACATGTGTGAATACATAGACAAAACATAAGTGTCCCTAGTATGCCTCTACTTGACTAGCTCGTTTATCGAAGAAGGTTATGTTTCCTAACCATAGACATGTGTTGTCATTTGATGAAAGGTATCACATCATTAGGAGAATGATGTGATGGACAAGACCCATTCGTTAGCTTAGCATTATGATCGTTACAGTTTCATTACTGCTGCTTTCTTCATGACTTATACATGTTCCTCAGACTATGAGATTATGCAACTCCCGAATACTGGAGGAACACTTTGTGTGCTATCAAACGTCACAACGTAAATGGGTGATTATAAAGATGCTCTGCAGGTGTCTCTGAAGGTATTTGTTGGGTTGGCATAGATCGATATTAGGATTTGTCACTCTGTGCTTCGGAGAGGTATCTCTGGGCCCTCTCGGTAATGCTCATCACTATAAGCCTTGCAAGCAATGTGACTAATGAGTTAGTTGCGGGATGAAGTATTACGGAACGAGTAAAGAGACTTGACGGTAACGAGATTGAACTAGGTATGGTGATACCCGATCGAATCTCGGGCAAGTAACATACCGATGACAAAGGGAACAACGTATGTTGTTATGCGGTTTGACCGATAAAGATCTTCGTAGAATATGTAGGAGCCAATATGAGCATCCAGGTTCCGCTATTGGTTATTGACCGGAGATGTGTCTCGGTCATGTCTACATAGTTCTCAAACCCGTAGGGTCCGCATGCTTAACGTTCGATGATGATTTGTATTATGAGTTTATGTGATTTGATGACCGAAGGTTGTTCGGAGTTCCGGATGAGATCACGGGCATGACGAGGAGTCCCGAAATGGTCGAGACATAAAGATTGATATATTGGACCAGGTTATTCGGACACCGGAAGTGTTCCGGATAGTTTCGGGTAACACCGGAGTGCTGGAGGGGTTACCGGAACCCCCCGGGGGAACTAATGGGCCACCATGGGCTCTATTGGAGAGAGAGGAGGGCAGCCAGGGCAGGCCGCACCCCCCCTAGGAGTCAGAATTGGACAAGGGAATGGGGGCGGTGCCCCCCTTTCCTACTCCCTCTCCCTCTCCTTCCTTCCCCCTCTCTCCCTCTCGGTGGAATCCTACTAGGACTTGGAGTCCTAGTAGCACTAGTAGAAAACAAGGCTTTGGTCCAGGCAGAGCAAGACCATTAATCCCGGTTCACTCCTGAACCAGGACCAATGATGGCATAGGTCCCGGTTCATGAGGCCAGGGCGCGGGCTGGGCCTCGGGGGCCATTGGTCCCGGTTCGTCTGAGACCATTTGTCCCGGTTCTAGACACAAACCGGGACCAATGGGCCTTGCTCCTGGCCCATCACCTTTAGTCCCGGTTTGTGTCTGGAACTGGGACCAAAGGTGTGTTTTTTCTCCTAAAACAAAACTATAATATTCTACAATAGCAAAAAGAATCAACTAAAAAGCTTTAATAAAACTCTAATAGCAAAAGGAATCAACTAAAAAGAATCAATAAAAAATAAAATTTATGCTACTTAAATTATATAAACTATAATAGCAAAGGTTTGCTATTATAGTTGGATCTTATGATGTTTCTCCCCCTCTACTCTCTTGTAATGGATTGAGTTTTCCCTTTGAAGTTATCCTTTCAGATTGAGTCTTTAATGATTTGAGAACACTTGATGTATGTCTTGCCGTGTTTATCTGTGGTGACAATGGGACATCACGTGCCACTTGATGTATGTTTTGGTGATCAACTTGCGGGTTCCGCCCATGAACCTTTGCATAGGGGTTGGCACACGTTTTCGTCTTGACTCTCCGGTAGAAACTTTGGGGCACTCTTTGAAGTACTTTGTGTTGGTTGAGTAGATGAATCTGAGATTGTGTGATGCATATCGTATAATCTTGCCCACGGATACTTGAGGTGACAATGGAGTATCTAGGTGACATTAGGGTTTTGGTTGATTTGTGTCTTAAGGTGTTATTCTAGTATGAACTCTACAATAGATTGAACGGATTACCTTGCTGTTTTTATATTTTCAGATTACAAAAACCTATATCTACCATCCATATTGCACTTGTATCACCATCTCTTCGCCGAACTAGTGCACCTATACAATTTACCATTGTATTGGGTCTGTTGGGGACACAAGATACACTTTGTTATTTGGTTGCAGGGTTGTCTGAGAGAGACCATCTTCATCCTACGCCTCCCACAGATTGATAAACCTTAGGTCATCCACTTGAGGGAAATTTGCTACTGTCCTACAAACCTGTGCACTTGCAGGCCCAACAACGTCTACAAGAAGAAGGTTGTGTAGTAGACATCAAGCTCTTTTCTGGCGCCGTTGCCGGGGAAGTGAGTGCTTGAAGGTATATCTTTAGATCTTGCAATCGAATCTTTTTGTTTCTTGTTTTATCACTAGTTTAGTTTATAAAAGAAAACTACAAAAAATGGAGTTAAGCTTTTCTCATACGCTTCATCTTTTTAATATCTTTCGTGAGTATGATGGAAAGGAAAATTGTGCTCAAGTGCTAGAAGAAGAATGCATTAAAATGCTTGGTACTAAATCTTTGAATGACGAGCATGATTGCAATGTTGTTAGTATGAACTCTTTGAATATCCATAGTACTAATGATGATTGCACTAGTTATGATGAAAATGTCTCTTATAAGCATGTCGATTTTTGTGGAGAGCATTGGGTTTGCATGGATACACCAAATAGAGAAGATAAATATTGCAAGAGGCATAAGCATGTAGAAACTAAATTGTTGCAAGAAAGGCTAGATAAGAGTGCTGAGAATTTAAGGTATCTTTACCGTTGTGAACTTTGCAATGAACGTGATCATTTACATCTCCAATGCAAATTGTTTCATGATCGAATAGTGTCCAAAAATTGTGATGATTTGATCTCCCTTGCTCATTACAATGAACTTAGTTTGCTTTTGGGTTATGAAGAATTGAAAGGTGCAACTAAGCTTATTCCAAAATTTAATCTTGAGCATTTCCTTGATATTGATTTAGAGGAGATTTATTTGTTTTGTGCGGTGAATTGCATTGAAAATCCTTATATTGTCAATCACCTAAAGAAAATAAAGCAATTAGAAGATGAAGAGAATACTAATGAAAGGGAAGAGACTTCCCAATCTCCTCCTATTATTTCTTATGATGAATCAGGTAACGAGGAGGAGCTTTCTATTCAACCAATCTCATCAATAAGGAGCTCAAAGAAGAAGGTTGAACCCACACATAATGCGAAGAAGAAAAAGAAAAGAAGGAGAAACAAAGGTAAAAAGGTATCCCTCCCAAATGATGTTGCTCCCGCTACTCATTGTGATGATGATAATTGCTATACTATTGGTGCTATCCATATTTTTAATGATGAGAGTGATTATGCTTATGATATGAAAAGGCCCAAGCTTGGGGAAGCTATGTTTGATAAGGATGAAATATTTGAGAATATATTTGCTGAAATTAATGTTTGTCCCAAGCTTGGGGATGCTACATTTAATGAATATGATATTTTTAGTATCCCAAGTTTTGATATGCAAAGTTATTATGATGATAGCATGCCTCTTACTTATGATGATTATATTGATGAAAGTGGGTTTGGAAGAGTGTCAACTTTAGGAAGCAGTTATCCCACTATTTTGGAGGATGTTGAATTTTATTGTGATGAATACGAAAGTGGATTTGGAAGAGTGTCAACTTTATTTAGTGATTCCACTATCTTGGGAGAGGTTTCAATCGATTATGATGAGAACGAAGTTGCTACTTATGATGACTATTGTGATGAAACTTATGCTATAAAAAGTAGTGATGATTATATTTATAAAACTTGTCATGATTATGATTACCCTTTTTCTGAACATTACTCTTTTAATGTGGAAACAATTTTTAGTGTTCAAGTCTCTTATGATACTCCCGCTATTCTGAATGAGGAGAATTTTACTTATGTGGAGAGTAGTAAAAATTCTATGCTTGTAGATCATGAAAGGAATGCTTTAGATGCTGGTTATATTGTTGAATTCATTCATGATGCTACTGAAAATTATTATGAGGGAGGAACATATGCTTTTAGGAATTGCAATAATGTCAAGTTTCCTCTCTATGTGCTTCAAGTTTTGAAGCTATGCTTGTTTTGCCTTCCTATGCTAGTTGATTATTGTTCCCATAAATTGTTTGCTCACAAAATCCCTAGGCACAGGAAGTGGTTTCGACTTAAATGTGCTAGTCATATGCTTCATGATGCTCCCGTTATGTTTCAACTCTTATCTTTTATGTGAGCATCATTGTCATCATCATGCCTAGGTAGAAAGGCATTTAGATTAAAGCACTTGTTGGGAGACAACCCAATATTTGCCCTTACTGTTTTTGTGTGTCCACCTGATTATGCTACTGTAGTAATCATGTTTTATAGCTTTTGTTTCAATAAAGTGCCAAGTAAGACCTTTAGGATAGCTTACGGTGATAGTTGTGTTGATCCTGCTGAGGATCAGAAACTTTTGCACCCAGTAAATTAGTTTTGTTAATTCACAGAAACATGCCTCTGATCTGATTCTTTTTTCTCTGGATTGGTACACAAATTGCTTAGTACTTCCTAATTTGGTAGGATTTTTGGAGTTCCAGAAGTATACGTTTGATACAGATTACTACAGACTGTTCTGCTTTTGACAGATTCTATTTTCTATGTGTTGTTTGCTTATTTATATGAATCTATGAGTAGTATCGGAGGGTATGAAGCATATATAAGTTGTAATACAGTATATATTACACCAATATGAATTTAGAATGAGTTTATTACAGTACCTAAGTGGTGGTTTTATTTTCTTATACTAACGGAGCCTACGAGTTTTCTGTTGAGTTTTGTGTTGTGAAGTTTTCAAGTTCTGGGTAAAGATTCGATGGACTATGGAATAAGGATTGGCAAGGGCCTAAGCTTGGGGATGCCCAAGGAACCCCAAGGTAATATTCAAGGACAACCAAGAGCCTAAGCTCGGGGATGCCCCGGATGGCATCCCCTCTTTCGTCTTCGTTCATCGGTAACTTTACTTGGAGCTATATTTTTATTCACCACATGATATGTGCTTTAATTGGAGCGTCATTTTCTTTTGTTAGTATTTATTTGATTTTAGTTATAATAGTGTTTTGCATCTTTATATTCAATAAAAATGTCAAGGATAGCCTTTACCATGTTTATTTTCCTAGTATACATGTTGCTGTTTGAAAACAGAAAGTTTACCGCTGTTGCAAAAATTCCCTGGAAAAGTCAGAGAATGGTATAATGTTGAAAGTTTTTGCATATTGAGCTCTGATAAATTTACTACAGTGGGAATTTTCTCTCATAATTTTTGGAGTTAGGGAAGTATTGATACTCTTTCATTCTTTACAGACTGTACTGTTTTGGCAGGTTGCTGTTATGTTTGCATTGTTTGCATATGTTTGCTTGTTTAATGATTCTATTTGAGGATAGGAGTGTTAAATATGCAGAGGCATTTAGTATGCAATGTTGAATAATAATTTTAGTGATTTGTTATAGTAGAAAATGATAAGGTTTTGCATTGGTTTATACTAACCCATCTCACGAGTTCTTGTTGAGTTTGGTGTGGATGAAGCTTTTTGATAAAAAGAGAAACCATGATATGAGAGGAATTAAGGAGACACAAAAGTTCAAGCTTGGGGATGACCAAGGCACCCCAAGATAATATTTCAAGAAGTCTCAAGCATCTAAGCTTGGGGATGCCCCGGTAGGCATCCCACCTTTCTTCTTCAACAACTATCGGTTAGTATCGGTTGAGCCTAAGTTTTTGCTTCTTCACTTGAGTTGTGCTATCCTTGCAATGTCATTTTATTTTGTTTTTCTTTCTGTTTGAATACAATACCAAGATCTGAAATTATTAAATGAGAGAGAGTCTTCACATAGTTACATAATTATTTAGCTACTCATTCATCTTCACTCATATTTTTTTGGAGTAGTTTGTCATTTACTCGTGTGCTTCACTTATATCCTACGAGTAAATTGTTGAATGAGTTGATTGTCATAAATCTGAATTTATATATGTTTCATTTGCTTATCCCATGGGGAGTAAGGACATCACATCTAAGAAGTAGAGGTTGTAAACTTATTGAAGGTTAGCAAGCATTGTATTGGTCATTTGAACAATTCATGAAAGAATATTGAAGGAAGAGAGATTTCACATATAAATATACTATCTTAGACATCTTTTATAATTGTGAGCACTCATTAAGTATGACATGCTAAAGAGTTGATGTTGGACAAGGAAGACAACGTAATGGGTTATGTTTTCTCACATCTCAGTTAAAATATATTGTCATGGATCATTCAAACATGTTGAGCTTGCCTTTCCCCCTCATGCTAGCCAAATTCCTTGCACCAAGTAGAGATACTACTTGTGCTTCCAAATATCCTTAAACCCAGTTTTGCCATGAGAGTCCACCATACCTACCTATGAATTGAGTAAGATCCTTCAAGTAAGTTGTCATCGGTGCAAACAATAAAAATTGCTCTCTAAATATGTATGATCTATTAGTGTGAAGAAAATAAGCTTTATACGATCTTGTTATGGAAGCAATAAAAGCGATGGACTACATAATAAAGGTCCATATACAAGTGGCAATATAAAGTGACGTTCTTTTGCATTAAGATTTTGTGCATCCAACCATAAAAGCGCATGACAACCTCTGCTTCCCTCTGCGAAGGGCCTATCTTTTCCTTTATGTCTTTTACTTTATGAAAGAGTCAAGGTGATCTTCACCTTTCCCTTTTTTCATTTTACCCTTTGGCAAGCACCTCGTGTTGGAAAGATCCTGATATATATATCCAATTGGATGTAAGTTAGCATGAACTATTATTGTTGACATCACCCAAAGGTGAATACGTTGGGAGGCAACACTATAAGCCCCTATCTTTCTCAGTGTCCGATTAAAACTCCATAACCATTAGTATTGCGTGAGTGTTAGCAATTGTAGAAGACTATATGATAGTTGAGTATGTGGAGTTTGCTAAATCAAAGCTCTGACATAGACCCTTCCTAAAAATAAGATGGATTGCAATTGTTTGATGACTGAGAACATAGTTTGCTAGTTTTGAAGAAAGTTTATAGTTTATGCTTTAACATGTGAATTGCTTGTTACTTGTTCGTGAGATGTCTTATGAGATGAACCACTGTTATGACATATACTCATGCTAGAAAAGGTGATTGAAATTATCATTGATGAAACTTGCGCACCTGCTAGCATTCACACTTCATAAATTTTTTCTTTTATCATTTACCTACTCGAGGACGAGTAGGAATTAAGCTTGGGGATGCTGATACGTCTCCAACGTATCTATAATTTATGAAGCATTCATGCTATTTTATTATCTGTTTTGAATGATTACGGGCTTTATTATACACTTTAATATTACTTTTGGGACTAACCTATTAACCGGAGGCCCAGCCCATATTGCTGTTTTATTGCCGGTTTCAGTATTTCGAAGAAAAGGAATATCAAACGGAGTCCAAACGGAATGAAACCTTCGGCAACGTGGTTTTTGGAACGAACGTGACCCAGGAAACTTGGAGTGCAAGCCAGGGGAGCATCGAGGAAGCCACAATATAGGAGGGGGCACCCACCCCCTGGGCGCACCCTCCCCCCTGGGCGCGCCCTCCCCTCTCGTGGGCCCCTCGAGGCTCCCCCCACCGACTTCTTTCGCCTATATAAGTCCACATACCCTAAAACCATCGAAGATGAAGATAGATCGGGAGTTCCGTCGCCGCAAGCCTCTGTAGCCACCAAAAACCTCTCGGGAGCCCGTTTCGGCACCCTGCTGGAGGGGGAATCCATCACCGGTGGCCATCTTCATCATCCCGGCGCTATCCATGACGAGGAGGGAGTAGTTCACCCTCGGGGTTGAGGGTATGTACCAGTAGCTATGTGTTTGATCTCTCTCTCTCGTGTTCTCTCTATGGCACGATCTTGATGTATCGCGAGCTTTGCTATTATAGTTGGATCTTATGATGTTTCTCCCCCTCTACTCTCTTGTAATGGATTGAGTTTTCCCTTTGAAGTTATCTTGTCGGATTGAGTCTTTAATGATTTGAGAACACTTGATGTATGTCTTGCCGTGTTTATCTGTGGTGACAATGGGACATCACGTGCCACTTGATGTATGTTTTGGTGATCAACTTGCGGGTTCCGCCCATGAACCTTTGCATAGGGGTTGGCACACGTTTTCGTCTTGACTCTCCGGTAGAAACTTTGGGGCACTCTTTGAAGTACTTTGTGTTGGTTGAGTAGATGAATCTGAGATTGTGTGATGCATATCGTATAATCATGCCCACGGATACTTGAGGTGACAATGGAGTATCTAGGTGACATTAGGGTTTTGGTTGATTTGTGTCTTAAGGTGTTATTCTAGTATGAACTCTATGATAGATTGAACGAAAAGAATAGCTTCATGTTATTTTACTACGGACTCTTGAATAGATAGAACAATAAGGATAACTTTGAGGTGGTTTCGTACCCTACCATAATCTCTTCGTTTGTTCTCCGCTATTAGTGGCTTTGGAGTGACTCTTTGTTGCATGTCGAGGGATTGTTATATGATCTATCTATGTTATTATTGTTGAGAGAACTTGCACTAGTGAAAGTATGAACCCTAGGCCTTGTTTCCTGTCATTGCAATACCGTTTACGCTCACTTTTATCATTAGTTACCTTGATGTTTTTATATTTTCAGATTACAAAAACCTATGTCTACCATCCATATTGCACTTGTATCACCATCTCTTCGCTGAACTAGTGCACCTATACAATTTACCATTGTATTGGGTGTGTTGGGGACACAAGAGACTCTTTGTTATTTGGTTGCAGGATTGTTTGAGAGAGACCATCTTCATCCTACGCCTCCCATGGATTGATAAACCTTAGGTCATCCACTTGAGGGAAATTTGCTACTGTCCTACAAACCTGTGCACTTGCAGGCCCAACAACGTCTACAAGAAGAAGGTTGTGTAGTAGACATCAAGCTCTTTTCTGTCGCCGTTGCCGGGGAGGTGAGTGCTTGAAGGTATATCTTTAGATCTTGCAATCGAATCTTTTTGTTTCTTGTTTTATCACTAGTTTAGTTTATAAAAGAAAACTACAAAAAATGGAGTTAAGCTTTTCTCATACGCTTCATCTTTTTAATATCTTTCGTGAGTATGATGGAAAGGAAAATTGTGCTCAAGTGCTAGAAGAAGAATGCATTAAAATGTCTGGTACTAAATCTTTGAATGATGAGCATGATTGCAATGTTGTTAGTATGAACTCTTTGAATATACATAGTACTAATGATGATTGCACTAGTTATGATGAAAATGTCTCTTATAAGCATGTCGATTTTTGTGGAGAGCATTGGGTTTGCATGGATACACCAAATAGAGAAGATAAATATTGCAAGAGGCATAAGCATGTAGAAACTAAATTGTTGCAAGAAAGGCTAGATAAGAGTGCTGAGAATTTAAGGTATCTTTACCGTTGTGAACTTTGCAATGAACGTGATCATTTACATCTCCAATGCAAATTGTTTCATGATCGAATAGTGTCCAAAAATTGCGATGATTTGATCTCCCTTGCTCATTACAATGAACTTGGTTTGCTTTTGGGTTATGAAGAATTGAAAGGTGCAACTAAGCTTATTCCAAAATTTAATCTTGAGCATTTCCTTGATATTGATTTAGAGGAGATTTATTTGTTTTGTGCGGTGAATTGCATTGAAAATCCTTATATTGCCAATCACCTAAAGAAAAGAAAGCAATTAGAAGATGAAGAGAATGCTAATGAAAGGGAAGAGACTTCCCAATCTCCTCCTATTATTTCTTATGATGAATCAGGTAACGAGGAGGAGCTTTCTATTCAACCAATCTCATCAATAAGGAGCTCAAAGAAGAAGGTTGAACCCACACATAATGCGAAGAAGAAAAAGAAAAGAAGGAGCAACAAAGGTAAAAAGGTATCCCTCCCAAATGATGTTGCTCCTACTACTCATGGTGATGATGATAATTTCTATACTATTGGTGCTATCCATATTTTTAATGATGAGAGTGATTATGCTTATGATATGAAAAGGCCCAAGCTTGGGGAAGCTATGTTTGAGAAGGATGAAATATTTGAGAATATATTTACTGAAATTAATGTTTGTCCCAAGCTTGGGGATGCTACATTTAATGAAGATGATATTTTTAGTATCCCATGTTTTGATATGCAAAGTTATTATGATGATAGCATGCCTCTTACTTATGATGATTATATTGATGAAAGTGGGTTTGGAAGAGTGTCAACTTTAGGAAGTAGTTATCCCACTATTTTGGAGGATGTTGAATTTTATTGTGATGAATACGAAAGTGGATTTGGAAGAGTGTCAACTTTATTTAGTGATTCCACTATCTTGGGAGAGGTTTCAATCGATTATGATGAGAACGAGGTTGCTACTTATGATGACTATTGTGATGAAACTTATGCTATAAAAAGTAGTGATGATTATATTTATAAAACTTGTCATGATTATGATTACCATTTTTCTGAACATTACTCTTTTAATGTGGAAACAATTTTTAGTGTTCAAGTCTCTTATGATACTCCCGCTATTCCGAATGAGGAGAATTTTACTGATGTGGAGAGTAGTAAAAATTCTATGCTTGTAGATCATGAAAGGAATGCTTTAGGTGCTGGTTATATTGTTGAATTCATTCATGATGCTATTGAAAATTATTATGAGGGAGGAACATATGCTTTTAGGAATTCATTCATGAAGTCAGAAAGGGTTGAAAAATGATGATGTGGCTTTGAATGGTGCATTTTAAACACACAAAGAGTCTGGAGTTCAAATAAGTTCAAAAAAATGAAATCCCTTTGTAACAGATGAGTTTTCGTCCGAAACCCTGATACTTCGAAAGAGATTGTCCGTTTTGTACACGAAGTGCATCCAGTTTTTGCCGTAAGCCTCTCAACTTTTTAGCACATGCTATGTGGGTGAAATGATGATACCATGCCAACTTTCAACCTTTTTCAGAGTTCAGTTGCAGTGCTTTTCAATTTCAGGGTCATTTAGCTCAAAAATATCAGTGAATGCATGAAAAATAACAAATGAAGTCAGAAAGGGTTGAAAATTGATGATGTGGCTTTGAATGGTGCATTTTGAACACACAAAGAGTATGGAGTTCAAATAAGTTCAAAAAAATGAAATCCCTTTGTAACAGATGAGTTTTCGTCCGAAACCATGATACTTCGAAAGAGATTGTCCATTTTGTACACGAAGTGCATCCAGTTTTTGCCGTAACTCTCTCAACTTTTTAGCACATGCTATGTGGGTGAAATAATGATACATGCTAACTTTCAACCTTTTCAGAGTTCATTTGTAGTGCTTTTCAATCTCAGGGTCATTTAGCTCAAAAATATCAGTGAATGCATGAAAAATAACAAATGAAGTCAGGAAAAAGAATCACACAAAAATCTATTTTTATAGTAAAGTTAATCACAAACTAGTGATTCACACAAATTTCAAAGAATTCAAATTTAAACTATTCAAAATTAAAAACTAATGGCACTAACAGAAAGTTTATAATTTTTCTGACCTAAAAGCAAAAAGAACTAAAAAATAAAGCAAAAAACAAAATAAAATAAATAAAGCAAAAAAGAAAACAAAAAAGGAAAAAAGTAAAAAAAATGCCAACTACTGGGCCACCACGGCCTGAATACGACTAGAAACCCAACCATGGGCCAGGATTCAGGCCCGCAGAAGGCCAAGTAGGCCCAAAGGCAGAGTAGTGCCGCAGTGGGGCTTATAAACCACTCCGAGCCCCTCTCAACTAGCGAGGTGGGACTAAATTTTTGGCCGCGGGCAGCAGAAGGCCTTTGGTCCCGGTTGGTGCTACCAACCAGGACGAAAGGTGCGCATTGGTACCGGTTCGTGGTACAAACCGGGACCAATGCCACTCTTTGGTACCGGTTCGTGCCACCAACCGGGACCAAAGGTCTTTGTTTCTCGCCCTTTGGGCTGCTAAAAAGAGGCCTTTGGTCCCGGTTGGTGGCACGAACCGGGACCAAAGAGGGGCATTGGTCCCGGTTCGTGCCAAGAACCGGGACTAAAGCTTCATGTATATAAGAAACACTTGTGAAAAATTTGGTTTTCATCTTGCAGTTTGCCCCCGACGACACGCGCGGACCTCCTCGACGCCGCCACGCTGCCCAACGCCGTCGCCCCCGCCCCACAGCCCCACGCCGATGCCGTCTGCCGCCCATGCCGTCACCGTCCGCTGCCCACGCCGTCGTCGTCGCCCCTGCCCCTGCCCGTGCGCGCCCCGGAGCCTGCAAGCTGACGCCGTCCGCCGCCCCCACCGTCGCCGTCGTCAACGCCCTCGCCGCCCCCACCGTCGCCGTCGTCAACGCCCTCGCCGCCCCCGCCCCCGCCGTCGCCCTCGCCGGCCGGCCCCGCTGTGAGCCGCCGCCGCCTCGGCTCCCTTTTTTTCATTTTTTCATATATGTATTTTTCCATGTATATATATATATGTATGTATGTATGTATGTGGCTATGTATATGTAGATGGATATCATTTTTTCCATGTATATATGTATTATTGTTGTCGATATTTTTGTTCAAGTTGATCTTGCTCGATGAATGTTCTAAGTTAGTTGATTTAGGTTAGTGCATTAGATGTTAGCTAGGTTAGTGCATTTTAGGTTAGTTGAATTAGATGTTTTTTAGGAAGTGTTTAATAGAATTAGTTAGAAAAATAATATAACTAGTTAAATTAGTTTATTTTTAGTAAGTACTACTTTATTTTATTTATAGTAAGTGCTTAGTTTATTTTACTATAGAAGTACTTTATTTTTAGTAAGAAAATTAATAAAACTAGTTTATTTTTTTAGTTAAATTAACTATTCCCGCATCGACGTCGACGATGCCTATCCCGCATCCTCGTCGTCGACTCGGCGGAGGAGACCTGCTTGATCAGAGGGGCCATGTCCGGGACTGTGGGCTCCGCCGGGCTGGTACTGGGAGGTGCTACCTTCCGGGGGGCTCGGCGGAGGAGGCCTGCTAATTTGAATACTAATTTATTTTACGATTTGGTTTTGCTTATTGAATGCTCAAATTGGAAAACTACTCCTACTTTGATTGCTCCGGTAGTCAACCTGTGATGAATAATAATGATCTAATTTAGTTTTTGTAGTACATATTTTTAATTGTATAAGTTTAATCTTTGAATTTTATGAACCTAGGAAATGTCGTCATCGGACGACGAAAGTTTCCCGGGAGGGTGCGACTAGTGCAACAACGACTGGGGTCTGTGCGACAGGACTCACCTGGACGAAGGTCGGCGCTTCAGCATTAAGCTCCAGGAGACCTTCGAGGTTGAAACGGTACACAACGACGACAAGTGTTTTTTTTCATAATTAAGCATGACTTCAACTATTTCAACGTGTAATTTTCGTCTTTTACATTTCGATTAGCTTATCCCATGCCATGCAAGACGCTATGTCTTGGAGAGGATGGATTTTGAAGACCATGAAAGTTTTGAAACAAAGAAAGTTCACCTAAGGACCCATCATGGTATGGATTTTGAAGTAAATATGTACAATTCTGAGAGCGTAACCCATTTTGGTTGCCCGAATTGGGAAGCACTTTGCAAGATGTATGGTTTTTATGAGGGTATGCTTGTCACCATGGATCTTGGTGATCCTGACATCGAGCAAGATAATTTGGACATTTGGGTCCTTGTTGATACGCTTCCAATTCTTCCGCTATGTGAGTTTCTCAAACATAGTTATTAAGTAATTTATATTTTTTATTTCAAAATAGTTGACAGCTTATTTCCATGGACAACTTATTTTCATTGTTCAAAGAATGTGCGGAATATGGTAGACAGAACTTACTACACCGATGGCTCAGAATTAACTTATCAGGAGAAATATTATCTGATCGCATTTTGTACTGATCTTGAGAATTACAATATCTACTATCAAACTCCTCAACATTATGTCAATACGTGCCACTAGTGCACGTGTTGAACTACGTTAACATCCATGGAAATAAAATGGTAAGACTTTTTACTATTACGACATCCGTGCTTCTTTTACATAAATTCTTCTAAAACTCAACTATACATTGCTAACTACGAAGTTATTACTATGTTTTTTTAACAGATAATCCCAAATGATTGTGTGCCTCATTTGATGATGTTTCCGAAAGGTCGCGTTGATGTTATGAACTTACAGCCAGGTCATCCTACGCATCACAGCTGTCCATACCGGATTTCAAAAACCGATCAACACATGACAATCAAAGATTGGACAAAATGTATGGTCAAACATACGGAGGTACTTGGAAGCAAAAGGAAGCGAAGTGCAAGAATTGGAGACAGGATGATCTCCATTCTCCATAATGGAGAGTCAGGGCCTATATTGTTTTATGCTATTTTACCTTAAAGAGGGTATTTAGGTCCTACCTAGTACTCATGATCATGTGCTAAGAACAATTAAGTAGGGTTGGTTCGATGACTATGAGGATGATGATCGTATGACTTGTAGAAGTTGTATGATAATGATGAGTAGGACTTGTTATTATGATGATGCATAATGCGAGCATGAAGAGTTATTATATATCAGTGGGTGAAATGAACATGGAATATATTGAAGTGAAGGCAACATGTGGTGCATGTCGAAAGTAGTACTAATCCAAACTTGATCAAGTTAGGATTAGTATTACCTTCGACTTGCACCACATGTTGCCTTCACTTGATCAAGTTTGGATTAGTACTACTTTCGACATGCACCACATGTTGCCTTCACTTCAATCTAAGCCATGTTTAGGCATAGCAGTAGCGCTGGTAAACCAAGCACGAAGATAAGATGTAACGCCCGGATAATTAAGCTACAGTAATCCTCTGTTAATGATGCCATGTCACCACGGTTACTCTTGCTAAACCTCACTTGTTTCAAACACAGGTCAAATTCAAATTCCGAAAACAAGTCAAATTCTTATTTCTTCAAACTGTCAAGTAAAAATGTTCGATAGGTTGAAAATATTCGCTAACTAATTGTCATGAATGATTCAACATCATTTGAGATATTTAATTTCCCTTGGAAATTAAAACAGTTCCAAATCAGCTTTTTCTTATACTTTTCCATTTGTGAAAAATCCAAATCAATTCAAACTCCTCCCAAACTTTTTGTGGTAGTGCCAAATATTGTAATGTATTTATGTGGCCAAGTTACACATTTTTACAAACACCAATTGGCAGCTCAAAACATTGCAAACATATTCTGCAACAGAGTAAAAATTAAAATAAAAAGAAAAGGCCTAACTACTATGTGTTAATGGGCTCTAGTGCCATTATGCACTTTGGCCCGTCTAACAACATTGGCCCAACCCACCTCCCCGTCACCCCTAACCTCATGTTCACCGCATCGTCGTGGAGCTCACACGCACGTACACGCCTCGAATCTCCACGTGTTATCCATCCATCGCCTCCTCACGCATATATAGGCTCCCCCGAGACCCCTGGTGAAACCCTAGCCGCCCAATCGCTCTCCCTCTCATTCGTTCTCTCGATTTGTTCGACGCCGAGCGCTGCTCTGCCATGGCCATCGTCATCGCGCGGCCACTGACCTCCCCACTGGCTAGGAATGCACCAGGAGCATCGCCATTGTCTTATGCTTCCTTTTCTTCAACGACCTCGAGCCCGGAGCCCCTGCATCGCCCTTGATGCCACCCTCTTCTTCCTCGGGTCGCCGGCAAATCTCGGTGATTCCGGCGAGCCTGCAGCTACTAAGCCGTCACCAGGCCCCCTTGTGCCTCCCCGGTGAGCTGCTCCTCCGAATCCCTCGTCGTAGTCGCCTGTACGAGCAGGTAGCCGCCATGGCCGTAGTTCAACGTCTGCGTACGTGCTCCTGCAGTTCCTTGCGATGCTACTGCCGTTGCTACTTGTCCTGCGTGATGTTGTTGCTGCTGCCGCTGCCGCTTGTTTCTGCTGCTCCCCTGACAGCGCCCGTCGCGCCATGCCTAGCTCCGGCAACGCCCAGGCCCTGCCTTGGCCGCGCGCCCTAGGCCGCGCCTCCCCCGCATGCTCTCTGCCACTCGCGCCTCTCGCCTCTGCCGCCCCGCTGCTTCCCGCGCGACGCCGCGCCGAGTGCTGCTCGCCGCCTCTGCCCCGCCGCCTCCGGCCGTTGCGGCCCAGTGCCGTGCGCTGCCCCCGCCCCGCGCGCTGGGCACCGTCCGCCGGAGCTCCTCTGTAGCGGCCGCCCGTCCCAGCCATGGCCTTGAGCCATTGCTCGAAGGGGCTGGCTCTGTTCGATGGGGATTGGCCCCTGTTGTTTTATTTATTATAATTACTTAGAGTTGGCCTAATGACAGGTGGCCCCCACCCCCCACTATTAGTTAATTAACTAATAAATAAATTTAATTGAGTTATTATACACTGACAGCTCGCCCCCACGATTTAATTAGATTAATTTAAATCATTTAACTGTTCAGTCAATGACACATGGGTCCCACGCGGGCCTTTGACCAGTCAACTGCTGACTAAGCAGTTGACTGGGCCCTCGGTCAGCCCCACATAGCCACGGGTTGGGTGTACTTTTGGGTACACTTAGCATTTATGATCTATTTCCGAAATATTAATAATTTCAGAATTTGTTTAAATCTTTGAAAAATCATAGAAAATAATCCGTAGCTCGGATGAAAATGTTTTCTACATGAAAGTTGCTCAGAACGACGAGACGAATCTGAATACGTGGTCCGTTTACCTGTCAGATGCCTCTAAATATCTGAACATGGAACATTTCCCCTCCGGTCATCTGTCTGACACAGGTCCGGAACCAAGAATACCTTCCCGGTTGAATTCTCCATTCACCTGTATCGTGCAACACTACGTTAGAACACTCCTAGTGCTGCGTATTGCCACGTTATGCCTTGTGATGCCTTGTTTGCTCTGTATTTAGTATTTCTTCCCCCTCTTCTCTCCGGTAGACCCCGAGACTGATGCTGTCCCTGTGATCGACTACGTCGACGACGACCCTTCTTCCCTTTCAGCAGAGCTTCCAGGCAAGCCCCCCCTTTGATCATCCCGATATCGCCCATTCTATTCTCTCATACTTGCATTAGATTTTGCTACTGTTATTGTTTGCTCCTATTCTGATGCATAGCCTGCTTTTGTAACCTGCTCATTGTACCTTACCTGCTTATCCTAAACTGCTTAGTATAGGTTGGTTAGTGATCCATCAGTGACCCCTACCTTGTCCTTGTTGCCCCTGCTTCATCATCGAAGACCCGATCAACGGGATCGAAGACCAAGACCCGGCACCGCACATCACTTTCACCTTAGTTGCTCGACACTACTAGGTTACTATCGAGTGCCGAGGGTGAGACCTCATCAGCACTTCTGATGTTAACCCTGTAGTGTAGCTATTCGGTCATGGTCATCGAGGGTGATTCCGCCTTAACCACTTCCGATACGACTCTGTCGTGCAACCCCTCAAGTGTGAACCTCGAGGGTGGATCCTCTTACGTTCACCTTGATTATTACATCGAGTGGAATCCGTCAAGGGTGATTCCTCAGGTTTTCCCCTTGGTGTTAGACACACGGTTACTATGGTTACTATGAATTTACACTGAACCCTGTTACTAAAGACGGGTCGGCCCTGAGGGGTACCCGCGCGAGCATATTTGCGAGTGATGTGGAGACGGGTTGACCTGGAGGGTGCCCACGAGATAATTACGAGGCGTGGCCGGGCATTCCTAGCCCTTGCCGCAAGTCCTCGAGATGGGGCAACGGGGTCACATCTTTCGTGAGTCTCTGCTTGTTACCGCGCGTTCCTAATCCACTACGATTTGGATATTTGATTAGAGGGGCCTCTGGCCTGATAGCACTAACCATCACGTGGGCATAGTATGGGCGTTCTGCGTCGTATACATCAGCCGAAGCTTAATAGACGTCAGCGACTGAGCGGCGCGCGCCGGGTTGGACTGCGTAAGCACCTGCCTTTTTGAAGGAGGTAGCTAGGTCTGCTCACCGGCCGCGTTCGCAACGTGCAGGAGTTCCCGGGGCGATGGCCCATGACCCCTGGGGGCATAGGTTTAGTTCGGCGTGCTTGACCTCTCTATTAAGCCTAGGTCGGGTTGCAGCATATTGTTTGGCCGAGGCCGGGCATGATCCAGGAAAGTGTGTCCGGCCAGAGTTAATCGAGCGTGGTGGGTAAGTTGGTGCACCCCTGCAGGGAAGAAAACATCTATCGATAGCCTGTCCTACGGTAACGGACACTTGGAGTTGTATCCCGATCGATACAACTAGAACTGGATACATGAGATGAGAAATGGATATGAGAAATGGAGATGAGAACTGGATAGTATGGCTCTTTTGCTTTCTCGCAGGGAGTCGAGAAAGGATCTCTGGCCGAGGTTGATAACACTTCTACTACTTTACTTTATGATACTCTTATCTCTTCTGATGCTGCAAGATGCTTGGAGCTGCTTGAAGATGCTTGTCTTCGATAAGCTAGGCTTTCCCCTTCTCTTCTGGCATTCTGCAATTCAGTCCATAGATACAACCCATTTCATTGATACCGATGCATATGTAGTGAAGATCCTTGCTTGCGAGTACTTTGGATGAGTACTCACGGTTGCTTTGCTCCCCCTTTTCCCCCTTTCTTCTTCTTTCCGGTTGATGCAACCAGATGTCGGAGCCCAGGAGCCAGATGCCACCGCCGATGCCTACTACTACGTGGAGACCGCCGACGACCAGGAGTAGTTAGGAGGCTCCCAGGCAGGAGGCCTTGCCTTTTTGATCGATGTTGCTTGTATTATTTTAATTTGTGTCTAGAGTTGTGTTGTGATATCTTCCCGTGAGTCCGTGATCTTGATCGTACACATTTACGTGTATGATTAGTGTATGATTGAATTGAGGGTGTCACATAAGAGAGGATACTTCTCTCTATTAGCTAGCTAACACCCTAAATTAACCCCCCAAAACCCACCCCCTTTAAAAAAACAAAAACCTCAGCTCATGCCAGCTGCTGACGCGTGGATGCCTTTTGGTCCCGGTTGGTGCTACCAACCGGGACCAAAGGCCCTCCTGCCTGGGCTCGTCGCAGCGGCCACGTGGAGTGATACGTCTCCATCGTATCTACTTTTCCAAACACTTTTGCCCTTGTTTTGGACTCTAACTTGCATGATTTGAATGGAACTAACCCGGACTGGCGCTGTTTTCAGCAGAATTGCCATGGTGTTATTTTGGTGCAGAAATAGAAGTTCTCTGAATGACCTGAAACTTCATGGAGAATATTTTTGGAATATATTAAAAATACTGGCGAAAGAATAAAGGCCAGGGGGCCCACACCCTGTCCACGAGGGTGGGGGGCGCGCCCTCCCCCCTGGGCGCGCCCCCCTGCCTCGTGGGTCCCCTGAAGCTCCACCGACCTCAACTCCAACTCTATATATTCACGTTCGGAGAGAAAAAATTAGAGAGAAGGATTCATCACGTTTTATGATACGGAGCCGCCGCCAAGCCCTAAACTCTCTCGGGAGGGCTGATCTGGAATCCGTTCGGGGCTCCGGAGAGGGGAATCCGTCGCCGTCGTCATCATCAACCATCCTCCATCACCAATTTCATGATGCTCACCGCCGTGTGTGAGTAATTCCATCGTAGGCTTGCTGGACGGTGATGGGTTGGATGAGATTTATCATGTAATCGAGTTAGTTTTGTTAGGGTTTGATCCCTAGTATCCATTATGTTTTGAGATTGATGTTGCTATGACTTTGCTATGCTTAATGCTTGTCACTAGGGCCCGAGTGCCATGAATTCAGATCTGAACCTATTAGGTTTTCATGAATATATGTGAGTTCTTGATCCTATCTTGCAAGTCATTAGTCACCTACTATGTGTTATGATCCGGCAACCCCGAAGTGACAACAATCGGGACCACTCCCGGTGATGACCGTAGTTTGAGGAGTTCATGTATTCACTAAGTATTAATGCTTTGGTCCGGTACTCTATTAAAAGGAGGCCTTAATATCCCTTAGTTTCCAATAGGACCCCGCTACCACGGGAGGGTAGGACAAAAGATGTCATGCAAGTTCTTTTCCATAAGCACGTATGACTATATTCGGAATACATGCCTACATTACATTGATGAACTGGAGCTAGTTCTGTGTCACCCTATGTTATAACTGTTGCATGAGGAATCGCATCCGACATAATTATCCATCACTGATCCAATGCCTACGAGCTTTTCACATATTGATCTTTGCTTAGTTACTTTCCCGTTGCCACTGTTACAATTACTACAAAACTGCTACTGTTACCTTTGCCACCGTTACCGTTACTTCTACTTTGCTACTAAATACTTTGCTGCAGATATTAAGTCTTCCAGGTGTGGTTGAATTGACAACTCAGCTGCTAATACTTGAGAATATTCTTTGGCTCCCCTTGTGTCGAATCAATAAATTTGGGTTGAATACTCTACCCTCGAAAACTGTTGCGATCCCCTATACTTGTGGGCTATCAAATATGAATGCTAGAGTGAAATATGACCCTGCTTTTGCTACTTCACCTATTTGTATTACTGATAAGGATTATGATTTCTCTGTCGATCCTGAGATAATGACTTTGGTTGAATCTGATCCTTTTCATGGCTATGAATCTGAAACTGTTGTGGCACATCTTACTAAATTAAATGATATAGCCACCCTATTCACTAATGATGAGAGAACTCACTACTACTATATCCTTAAATTATTTCCGTTCTCATTAAAGGGTGATGCTAAGACATGGTTTAATTCTCTTGATCCTGGTTGTGTGCGTAGTCCCCAGGATATGATTTATTACTTCTCTGCTAAATATTTCCCCGCTCATAAGAAACAAGCTTCCTTAAGGGAAATATATAATTTTGTACAAATTGAAGAAGAGAGTCTCCCACAAGCTTGGGGGAGGCTTCTCCAATTACTTAATGCTTTGCCCGATCATCCTCTCAAGAAAAATGAAATACTTGATATCTTTTATAATGGACTAACCGATGCTTCCAGAGACCACCTGGATAGTTGTGCTGGTTGTGTTTTTAGGGAAAGAACTGTTGATCAAGCATAATTGCTATTGAATAATATGTTGACTAATGAAAACAATTGGACACTTCCTGAACCAACTCCTAAGCCAACTCCAAATAAAAGGGGTATTCTATTTCTCAGTCATGAAGATATGCAAGAGGCAAAGAAATCTATGAAAGAAAAAGGTATTAAAGCTGAAGATGTTAAGAATTTACCACCTATTGAAGAAATACATGGTCTTGATAACCCGACACAGGTAGTAAAGGTAAATTCTCACTATAGATATGATAAAGCTGAAATCCCGTCTACTAAGTTTGCTAGCCAATGCTTGGATGAGTTTGATGACTTTATGGTTAAACAAGAAAACTTCAATGCTTATGTTGGTAGACAATTGAAACATAATGATTATATGATTGAACACTTGAGTGATTATATGTCTAGAGTTAAAGGTGAACTTAAACTTATTAGTAAACATGCTTCTATGGTTACCACTCAAGTAGAACAAGTGCTAAAGCTCAAAATGATTTGCTCAATGAATTAAATAAGAAGAAAAATGATAATGTTGTCAGAGTTATGACTAGAGGGGGTAAAATGACTCAGGAACCTCTATATCCTGAGGGCCACCCCAAGAGAATTGAGCAAGATTTTTAGAGAACTAATGTTGATGCACCTAGTCCTTCTAAGAGGAAGAAAAAGAAAAATGATAGGACTTTGCATGCTTCTAGTGAACCTGTTGTTGATACACCTGAGAATCCCAATGATATCTCTATTTCTGATGCTGAAACACAATCTGGTGATGAACATGAACCTAGTGATAATGTTAATGATGATGTTCATGTAGATGCTCAACCTAGCAACAACAATGATGTAGAAATTGAACCTGCTGTTGATCTTGATAACCCACAATCAAAGAATCAATGTTATGATAAGAGAGACTTTGTTGCTAGGA
The DNA here is from genome assembly GCF_018294505.1 of Triticum aestivum. Lineage (NCBI taxonomy): Eukaryota > Viridiplantae > Streptophyta > Magnoliopsida > Poales > Poaceae > Triticum > Triticum aestivum. The sequence goes on along the minus strand of NC_057808.1, from coordinate 299,242,468 downwards.
AGCACGGTAAAGAAAGAGAACCATGGGTTCAGAAACCCATGCCTTTTCCTCCTAAACCATCCAAGAAAAAGGATGATGAGGATTTTGAGCGCTTTGCTGAAATGATTAGACCCATCTTTTTGCATATGCGTTTGACTAATATGCTTAAAATGAATCCTTATGCTAAGTACATGAAAGATATTGTTACAAATAAAAGAAAGATACCAGAAGCTGAAATTTCCACCATGCTTGCTAATTACACTTTTAAAGGTGGAATACCTAGGAAACTTGGAGATCCAGGAGTACCAACTATACCATGCTTCATTAAAACTATGTTAAAACTGCTTTATGTGATCTTGGAGCCGATGTTAGTGTTATGTCTCTCTCTTTATATCGTAGACTTGATTTGAATAAGTTGACACCTACTGAAATATCTTTGCAAATGGCCGATAAATCAACTGCTATACCTGTTGGTATTTGTGAGGACATGCCTATTGTGGTTGCAAACGTTACTATTCTAACGGACTTTGTTATTCTTGATATTCCCGAGGACGATAGTATGTCGATTATCCTTGGTAGACCCTTTTTGAATACTACAGGGGCTGTTATTGATTGCAACAAAGGCAATGTCACTTTTCATGTTAATGGTAATGAGCATACGGTGCACTTTCCGAGGAAACAACCTCAAGTCCACAGTATCAATTCTATTGGAAAAAGTCCAACTATTACTATTGGAGGTTTTGAATTTCCTCATCCTACTGTCAAGAAGAAATATGATATTCTTATTATTGGGGACGTGCATATCCCCGTTGAGGTAACCTAGTGTTATTCGAAATTTCTCCGGTTTCATGCGATTCGAAATGAGTTTGTTAACAAGACTTGATCAACCTTGTTAGTGGATTCCTTTTGATGGGCATGAGATGGATGAAGTTAGAAAGCACAACTCTCTGCACCCTCCTTTTACTTTCTGTTATTTAGAATAAATAAAGCAAAAATAGTATTTTCTGTCTGTTTTCTGAATTATCCTTGTAATAAAAAATACCCCAAAAATAAAAGTTCTCTAAATACCCTGAAAATGAAATATGATTTTTTCTAGAATATTTAAGAATATCTGGCACTGAGAACACATCAGGGGGAGCCACCACCTGACCACGAGGGTCCAGGGCGCGCCCTACCCCCCTGGGCGCACCCCCTGCCTCATGGGCCCCACATGGCCCCCTCCACTTATTCCTGCACCCACACACTTCGTCTTCCTCCAGAAAAAATCCACAACTAGCTCAAACCCGTGTTCTAGCTCATCTTACTGCCATTTTCAATCTCCTTGCTCAAAGCTCCATTCACAAAACTGCTTTGGGGGATTGTTCTTCGGTATGTGACTCCTCCAATGGTCCAATTAGTTTTTGTTCTAGTGCTTTATTTATTGCAAATTTTTGCTGCTTAGGTGACCCTGTTCTTGAGCTTGCATGTCAAATTTGTATGGTCCCAATTAGTTCTAATGCATGATATAGTCTCTAGGCACTTGTGGGAGTAGTTGCTATCAATCTTGTTGAGTTTGGTTCACTTTTATTTTGAGTTACTAAAAATTTCAGAATTTTTCAGAGGAAGAAATATGTTTAGGAAAATATACCAAGGTGGCTCATCAAGGAAGCAAGTACCAAGGCTTGCGTTACGTGAACCGGACGATGAACCACCGAGGGAAGCTCATGTGCGGCCTTGTCAATGGCCGTCAGAAGACTTTATGGTCCGGGCAGGTATCAAGGAAGAATTTGACGTGTACATGCATAATGCTGATCTTGAGAACTTCGTGTCAGATAAGTGCTTACAATACCACTACCTAACTGATTCCTTTGTGAGAAGGTTTGAATTTACATCCTCGCGCAATTCTCACACTGTCTTATTTGATCTTTATGATAAATCATATACCATGGACCTAGAAGATTTTAATATTGCTTGTAAACTTCCGTAGTGGGGCAATGTTAGTGAACCTCGCAAATATGAATATAAAGACTTTCTTGCTAGTATTAATGTGGGGGAATCTAGAGAAATCACACAAGCTACCATAGGGAGCATTCATTTTCCTGCCATACATTATTTTGCTCTCTTTATAGGTAGATGTATTAACGGTAAGGATGAGGCATGTCACATGTGTGTTCCCGATCTTAGTGTCCTCAAGAGTGCTGTATTAGGAGATAAACAATATAACTTGGGAGCTATTATTGCACGAAGGTTGCATCATAATAGTTTTAGCGGATATTTGTTTGGGGGAATTTATGCAACCCGTTTAGCTAATTTTCTTGAGGTACCCATTCGTGAAAACGATATGGAGTTGCCCCATGCTTATCTAGATTTTAATGCTATGGTTCGTCATCAGTTTATTGAGAGGAATGAACAGTCTCTCCAGTACCGACTAATCTTTGACAGACGTCATGCTGTCCATATTACTCTCCCTGCTCCTACTTTATTTGACTTATAGGCAAAAAGGAGATATGTTATAACTAGGGAGGAGGCGAACGAGTACGAGAGGAGGACGGAGGAAGCTCGCCTCCAAGCTGCAGCTCGTGATGCAGTAGCGGCTGCATCTCAGTACGACCCTAGTTACAACTTCGGATATCCTCCAGGCCATCCATGGGCATAGACCAACTTAGGCCAAAAGCCTAAGCTTGGGGGAGTACGTATTTCTCACCGACATTACATTCATGTTCACACACTCATTCTAGTTGTCGGTGCTCATACTTTTTCATTGTACTATCCATGCTAGTTTATTTTCTTTTCTATGCCTTCTTCTTGTGTGTTTGAAAAACCTTAAGAAAAAAACCAAAAAAATTAATTGTAGCTTTTAGCTAGTTTACTTTCCATGCTTGTAGTAGTAGTAATAAAAAGAAAACCCAAAAAGATTTCTCGTTCCTCTTTTGCTTGTTGGGAGCTTTCCCGTGTAAATATTTTTGTTTCTTTTCCTTTCTTTGGGGGTCGAGAGGAGAAGACCATGATGAAAATGTTAAGTGGCTCTCATATGCATTATTGTGATTTAACCAAGAGCACATATTACCTTGTCTTCTACCTTGAATTAAATGCTTGCAGATTCCAGCTTAGTCCAATACACGTGCACTATTATTATTATCCACACCGTTCGGTCGTGCGAGTGAAAGGCAATAATGAAGATATATGATGGACTGATTGAGATGAGAGAAGCTGGTATGAACTTGACCTATCTTGTTTTTGTAAATATGATTAGTTCATCGTTCCTGATTCAGCCTATTATGAATGAACATGTTTGCAATGACAATTAGAGATTATAGTTGCTTATGCCATGCTTGATTAGCTAAGAGTTTATAATGGTTTACCTTGCATGCCAACATGCTATTAAAATGGTTGTGATGTGGTATGATAGGGTGGTATCCTCCTTTGAACGATTCAAGTAGTTTGACTTAGCACATGTTCATGCATGTAGTTGAAACAAAATCAACATAGCCTCCACGATATTTATGTTCATGGTGATTTATATCCTACTCATGCTTGCACTCAGTGTTGGTTAATTTTAATGCATGTTCATGACTGTTGTCGCTCTCTAGTTGGTCACTTCCCAATCTTTTTCTAGCCTTCACTTGTACTAAGCAGGAATACTGCTTGTGCATCCACTTCCATAAACCCCAAAGTTATTTCATATGAGTCCACCATACCTTCCTATATGCGGTATCTACCTGTCGTTCCAAGTAAATTTGTATGTGCCAAACTCTAAACCTTCAAATGAAATTCTGTTTTGAATGCTCGAATAGCTCATGTATCAACTAGGGTTGTCTGTATCTTCCATGTTAGGCGGGTTATTCTCAAGAGGGGTGGACTCCGCTCCTCACTCACGAGAAAATGGCTGGTCACCGGGATGCCCAGTCCCATGCTCAAACAAAATCAAAATAATTAAACAAAACTCCCCCAGGACTGTTGTTGGTATGGACGGTACTGTGACGCCCGGATAATTAAGCTACAGTAAACCTCTATTAATGGTGCCATGTCATCACATTACCATTGCCAATCCTCACTTGATCCAAATCACTGTTCGTATTCAAATTCAACTTTAAAGTCAAAAATTCAAATTTGTCAAACATGCATAGTAAAATGTTCAAAGTGTGGAAAATTCCATAACTAATTATGGTTGTGAACCAACATCTTTGCAAAGTGGTTTAATGCCTTTAACTAATTAAAACAGGGGCTAAAAATATTTACTACATGCTTTTAAATAGCAAAAAAATATAAACCTATTTTATTAAAGTGTGAAACTTCTTGTGGCAGAGGGGTAATTTAAAACACTAATTTAAGTGTTGGTCTCATATTTTTATAAAACTAAAATCTACTAGTAATAAAATAAAATAGAAAAGAAAAATAAATAAAAGAAACTAGAAAAGATTAAAAATAAAAAGGGGAGAAAACCCCCTGGGCTTCTGACCCATCGGGCAAGTGGGCAGCCCAGTCGGCCCACCCCCACTTGCCTCCTTCCCTTGCTACAGGGAGGCAGGGGGGTCGTGCCGCTCATCGCCCGGCCATGGCGCGCCCCTGCCGCCGTGGCGGGCATCCGCTGCCCCCCGTCCTATATAGCCTCGCCCCCTTCCCCTCGGAGAACCCTAGCTCCTCCCTCCCTTTCCCCCTCGCGCCCCACGTCCTTTCTCTCTCTCACACACACACTCTGGCCAAACTAACCACGACGCACCGGAGCACGCCGCTGCGGATCACCGCGGCCACCGGCCATCGTCCGCCACACCGACGGGTTTAGGAGGACCGCCACAATCGACTTCGTCCATCCCGGCCCTCAAATCGAGCAGGGCCGCCCTGTACGCTCGCCATCGACCTCGTTTCCACCGCGTACATCGTCGTCGTCTGCCGTCGATTGCCGCCGCCCCGGTCCGTCCCCGACCTCCCCGAGCACGCCTACGGCTCCACGGTGAGCTTCTCCACCGGATCCTCCCTTTCCTTGCCTCGATCTATCGCCGTTGAGGCCGCCCTTACGCTCGGCCGCCATGAATGGGAGCTCGAGCTCTTGTGTGTACGTGCGTGTGATGCTGCTTGCTTCTGTTGTGCTGCTACGTGCTGCTCATGCTCCCACCGCTGCTCGTCGTTGTTGCCACTGGTTTCAGCCGCGCCCGCATCTCCTGCCGCGCCCTCGCTGCCCCGAGGCCACGCCCAGGCACACCCATCTGCCCGCTGCTGCTCGCGACTGCCCGCGTTGCCGCCGCCGCCGCTAGCGGTCACCGCTGCTGCTGCGCTACTACAAGCCCCTGCCGCTGCTTTGCTCTTCTGCTGGCAGGCGCGCTGCCCTACTTGCAGCTGCTACCGCTTTTTACTACTAGTTGCTGCTACTGATTGATGCTACCGCCGGCCGCTGCAGTAGCTTGGCCATAAGCGTGCGTGTGTGCACAATGTGCACAACCGGCTTTGCTTCTGGCCGCTTAGTTAATTAGAGATTAGATGGTTTAGGGATTATTTAGTGGCTAGATTAGCCTAGGTGTAGATGAAATGTGGGTCCCCTTGCTAAATAAATCTGTTTAACACTTTAGTTAACATAGCAGTCAATGACAAGTAGGCCCCACGACCACTATTCACACTTTGACCAGATCAAACATTGACTGTTGACTAGTTGACTGTGTATGCTGACTCAGCCACTGGACCCCGTGTCATTCTAATAGGCTAGCTGCATGTGTTTATAAAAAGTAATACACTGTTTAAATTTCGAATTGAGGTATATTTCAGAATTCTAGAAAACCTTTAAAACTTAGAAAATTAGTAGAAATTCAACCGTAGCTCAGGTGAAAAAGTTTTATACATGAAAGTTGCTCAAAACGACGAGACGAATCCGGATACGCAACCCGTTCGTCCGCCACACATCCCTAGCATAGCAAACACGCAACTTTCCCCCTCCGGTTCATCTGTCCGAAAACGTCAAACACCGGGGATACTTTCCCGGATGTTCCCCCTTTTCACCAGTATCGCTTACTACCGCGTTAGGCCACCCCTAGCACCACGTATTGCCATGTTACGCTTCGTGATGCTTTGATTGATCTTTTATTTATTGTGCTCCCTCTCCGTTACTTCTTTCCGGTAGACCCCAAGACCGATGTTGCCCCTGTGATCGACTACGTCGACGACGACCCCTCCTTGCCAGAACAACCAGGCAAGCCCCCCCTTGATCACCAGATATCGCCTATTCCTTCTCTATACTGCTTGCATTAGAGTAGTGTAGCATGTTACTGCTTTCGGTTAATCCTATACTGATGCATAGCCCGTCATTGTTGCTACAGTTGTTACCCTTACTTGCTATCCTACTGCTTAGTATAGGATGCTAGTGTTCCATCAGTGGCCCTACACTCTTGTCCGTCTGCCATGCTATACTACTGGGCCGTGATCACTTTGGGAGGTGATCACGGGTATATAGTATATACTTTATATACATGACACATGTGGTGACTAAAGTCGGGTCGGCTCGTTGAGTACCCGCAAGTGATTTTGATGAGGGGGCTGAAAGGACAGGTGGCTCCATCCCGGTAGAGGTGGGCCTAGGTTCCTGACGGCCCCGACTGTTACTTTATGGCAGAGCGACATGGCAGGTTGAGACCACCTAGGAGAGAGGTGGGCCTAGCCCTGGTCGGCGTTCGCGGATACTTAACACGCTTAACGAGATCTTGGTATTTGATCTGAGTCTGGCCATTCGGTCTATACGCACTAACCATCTACGCGGGCGTAGTTATGGGTATCCCGGCGTCGTGGTATCAGCCGAAGCCTTCATGACGTCAGCGACTGAGTGGCGCGCGCCGCATTGGACCGTAAGCTCGCGCTTGTATTAAGGGGGCTAGGTCTGCTTCCGGCCGCGTACGCAACGTGCAGGTGTGCAATGGGCGATGGGCCCAGACCCCTGCGCGCATAGGGTTTAGACCGGCGTGCTGACCTCTCTGTTGTGCCTAGGTAGGGCTGCGACGTGTTGATCTTACGAGGCCGGGCATGACCCAGGAAAGTGTGTCCGGCCAAATGGGATCGAGCGTGTTGGGTTATGTGGTGCACCCCTGCAGGGAAGTTTATCTATTCGAATAGCCGTGTCCCTCGGTAAAAGGACGACCCAGAGTTGTACCTTGACCTTATGACAACTAGAACCGGATACTTAATAAAATACACCCTTCCAAGTGCCAGATACATCCCGGTGATCGCTCTCTAACAGGGCGACGAGGAGGGGATCCCCGGGTAGGATTATGCTATGCGATGCTACTTGGAGGACTTCAATCTACTCTCTTCTACATGCTGCAAGATGGAGGCTGCCAGAAGCGTAGTCTTCGACAGGATTAGCTATCCCCCTCTTATTCTGGCATTCTGCAGTTCAGTCCACCAATATGGCCCTTTACACATATACCCATGCATATGTAGTGTAGCTCCTTGCTTGCGAGTACTTTGGATGAGTACTCACGGTTGCTTTTCTCCCTCTTTTCCCCCTTTCCATTCTACCTGGTTGTCGCAACCAGATGCTGGAGTCCAGGAGCTAGAGATCCCGAGGATGATTCTACATGGAGTTTGGCTTCGAGGGGTAGTTAGGAGGTCCCAGGCAGGAGGCCTTGCCTTTTCGATCGTTGCTACTTTTGTGCTAGCCTTCTTAAGGCAAACTTGTTTAACTTATGTCTGTACTCAGATATTGTTGCTTCCGCTGACTCGTCTATGATCGAGCAATTGTATTCGAGCCCTCGAGGCCCCTGGCTTGTATTATGATGCTTGTATGACTTATTTATGTTGTAGAGTTGTGTTGTGATATCTTCCCGTGAGTCCCTGATCTTGATCGTACACATTTGCGTGCATGATTAGTGTACGATTGAATCGGGGGCGTCACAGGTACCCCGTGGACTCGGATGGCTGTGGAGTGTGCTTGTTGGTGGTGGGGGAGTAAAAGCTTTACCATTCTATTTGGGAACCGCCTATAATGTATGTAGCATGGAAGATATCGAAATCTCTTTGTTGTTATGTTGACAATGAAAGTATACCGCTCAAAATATTATTTATCTCTATTTCAAAATCAAGCTCTGGCACCTCTACAAATCTCTGCTTCCCTCTGCGAAGGGCCTATCCTTTTACATTTATGTTGAGTCATCATCCTCTTATTAAAAAGCACTAGTTGGAGAGCACCGCTGTCATTTGCATGCATTGTTATTAATTTATATTGGGTATGACTATGACTGGATCTCTTTTACCATGAATTATAATGTCTAGTCAGTCCTTGATCTTCAGAGGTGCTCTACATTTATGTTTTGCGGTCTCGGAAAGGGCTAGCAAGATACCATCTTGTTATATCATATTATGAATGTTTTGAGAAAGTGTTGTCATCCGAGATTCATTATTATTGCTCGCTAGTTGATTATGCCATTGATATGAGTAAACATGAGACCTAAATTTTATTGTGAATATGGTTAGTTCATAATCTTTGCTGAACTCTCTCGGGAGGGCTGATCTAGAATCCGTTCGGGGCTCCGGAGAGGGGAATCCGTCGCCGTCGTCATCATCAACCATCCTCCATCACCAATTTCAAGATGCTCACCGCCGTGTGTGAGTAATTCCATCGTAGGCTTGCTGGACGGTGATGGGTTGGATGAGATTTATCATGTAATCGAGTTAGTTTTGTTAGGGTTTGATCCCTAGTATCCATTATGTTTTGAGATTGATGTTGCTATGACTTTGCTATGCTTAATGCTTGTCACTAGGGCCCGAGTGCCATGAATTCAGATATGAACCTATTATGTTTTCATGAATATATGCGAGTTCTTGATCCTATCTTGCAAGTCATTAGTCACCTACTATGTGTTATGATCCGGCAACCCCGAAGTGACAACAATCGGGACCACTCCCAGTGATGACCGTAGTTTGAGGAGTTCATGTATTCACTAAGTGTTAATGCTTTGGTATGGTACTCTATTAAAAGGAGGCCTTAATATCCCTTAGTTTCCAATAGGACCCCGCTGCCACGGGAGGGTAGGACAAAAGATGTCATGCAAGTTCTTTTCCATAAACACGTATGACTATATTCGGAATACATGCCTACATTACTTTGATGAACTGGAGCTAGTTCTGTGTCACCCTATGTTATAACTGTTGCATGAGGAATCGCATCCGACATAATTATCCATCACTGATCCAATGCCTACGAGCTTTTCACATATTGATCTTTGCTTAGTTACTTTCCCGTTGCCACTGTTACAATTACTACAAAACTGCTACTGTTACCTTTGCCACAGTTATCGTTACTTCCATACTACTTTGCTACTAAATACTTTGCTGCAGATATTAAGTCTTCCAGGTGTGGTTGAATTGACAACTCAGCTGCTAATACTTGAGAATATTCTTTGGCTCCCCTTGTGTCGAATCAATAAATTTGGGTTGAATAGTCTACCCTCGAAAACTGTTGCGATGCCCTATACTTATGGGTTATCATGGAGGCCCATCTGTCCCGGTTCATAGGCGAACCGGGACTAAAGGTCATGGTCTTTAGTACCGACCCTTTAGTCCCGGTTCCAGAACCGGGACAAATGGGCCTTTGGAACCGGGACAAATGGGCCTTTTTCTACTAGTGTAGGACTCCCCTCCTTGGGCGCGCCCCTAGGGCCGGCTGGCCTCCTCCCTCCCTCCTTTATATACGTGGGGAGGGGGCACCCTAGAACACACAAGTTGATCTTTTAGCCGTGTGCGGTGCCCCCCTCCACAATTACACACCTCGATCATATCGCCGTAGTGCTTAGGCGAAGCCCTGAACCGGTAACATCATCATCACCGTTGCCACGCCGTCGTGCTGACGGAACTCTCCCTCGGCCTCAACTGGATCAAGAGTACGAGGGACGTCATCGAGCTGAACGCGGCGGTGCCGTACGTTCGGTACTTGGATCGGTTGGATCGCGAAGAAGTTTGACTACATCAATCGCGTTACTAAATGCTTCCGCTTTCGTTCTACGAGGGTACGTGCACACACTCTCCCCTCTCGTTGCTATGCATCTCCTAGATAGATCTTGCATGATCGTAGGATTTTTTTTGAAATTACTGTGTTCCCCAACGGTGGCATCTGAGCCAGGTCTATGCGTAGATGTTATATGCATGAGTAGAACACAAAGAGTTGTGGGCGATAATATTCATACTGCTTACCAGCATGTCATACTTTGATTCGGCGGTATTGTTGGATGAAGCGGCCTAGACCGAAATCACATGACCGCGTTCATGAGACTGGTTCTACCGCTGTGCTTTGCACATAGGTGGCTAGTGGGTGTGTGTTTCTCCAACTTTAGTTGAATCAAGTGTGACTATGCCCGGTCCTTGTTGAAGGTTAAAACAACACACTTGACGAAAAATCGTTGTGGTTTTGATGCGTAGGTAAGAACGGTTCTTGCTAAGCCCGTAGCAGCCACGTAAAACTTGCAACAACAAAGTAGAGAACGTCTAACTTGTTTTTGCAGGGCTTGCTGTGATGTGATATGGTCAAGACGTGATGATATATAAATTGTTGTATGAGATGATCATGTTTTGTAACAGTTATCAGCAATTGGCAGGAGCCATATGGTTGTCGCTTTATTGTATGAAATGCAATCGCCATGTAATTGCTTTACTTTATCACTAAGCGGTAGCAATAGTCGTAGAAGCAATAGTTGGCGAGACGACAACGATGCTTCGATGGATATCAAGGTGTCAAGCCGGTGACGATGGTGATCATGATGGTGCTTTGGAGATGGAGATCAAAGGCACAAGATGATGATGGCCATATCATATCATTTATATTGATTGCATGTGATGTTTATCCTTTATGCATCTTATTTTGCTTAGTACGGCGGTAGCATTATAAGATGATCTCTCACTAAATTTCAAGGTACAAGTGTTCTCCCTGAGTATGCACCGTTGCTACAGTTCGTCGTGCCGAGACACCACGTGATGATCGGGTGTGATAAGCTCTACGTTCACATACAACAGGTGCAAGCCAGTTTTGCACACGCAGAATACTCGGGTTAAACTTGACGAGCCTAGCATATGCAGATATGGCCTCGGAACACTGAGACCGAAAGGTCGAGCGTGAATCATATAGTAGATATGATCAACATAGTGATGTTCACCATTGAAAACTACTCCATCTCACGTGATGATCGGACATGGTTTAGTTGATTTGAATCACGTGATCACTTAGATGATTAGAGGGATGTATATCTAAGTGGGAGTTCTTAAGTAATATGATTAATTAAACTTTAATTTATCATGAACTTAGTACCTGATAGTATTTTGCATGTCTATGTTGTTGTAGATCAATGGCCCATGCTATTGTTCCTTTGAATTTTAATGCGTTCCTAGAGAAAGCTAAGTTGAAAGATGATGGTAGCAACTACATGGACTGGGTCCGTAACTTGAGGATTATCCTCATTGCTGCACAGAAGAATTACGTCCTGGAAGCACCGTTAGGTGTACCACCCGCGCCAGCAACTACAGACATTGTGAATGCCTGGCACACGCGTGTTGATGACTACTCGATAGTTCAGTGTGCCATGCTTTACGGCTTAGAACCGGGACTTCAACGATGTTTTGAAAATCATGCAGCATATGAGATGTTCCAGGAGTTGAAGTTAATATTTCAAGCAAATGCCCGGATTGAGAGATATGAAGTCTCCAATAAGTTCTACAGTTGCAAAATGGAGGAGAATAGTTCTGTCAGTGAACATATACTCAGAATGTCTGGGTACCACAACCACTTGACTCAACTGGGAGTTAATCTTCCTGATGATAGTGTCATTGACAGAGTTCTTCAATCATTGCCACCAAGCTACAAAAGCTTCGTGATGAACTATAATATGCAAGGGATGGTAAGACAATTCCTGAGCTCTTCGCGATGCTAAAAGTTGCGGAGGTAGAAATCAAGAAGGAGCATCAAGTGTGGATGGTCAACAAGACGACTAGTTTCAAGAAAAAGGGCAAAGGGAAGAAGGGGGACTTCAAAAAGAACGACAAGAAAGTTGCTCCTCAGGAGAAGAAACTCAAGTCTGGACCTAAGCTTGAAATTGAGTGCTTCTACTGCAAAGGGACTGGTCACTGGAAGCGGAACTGCCCCAAGTATTTGGCGGATAAGAAGGATTGCAAAGTGAAAGGTATATTTGATATACATGTTATTGATGTGTACCTTACTAATGCTCGTAGTAGTGCCTGGGTATTTGATACTTGTTTTGTTGCTCATATTTGCAACTCGAAACAGGGGCTACGGATTAAACGAAGATTGGCTAAGGACGAGGTGATGATGCGCGTGGGAAATGGTTCCAAAGTCGATGTGATCGCCGTCGACACGCTACCTCTACTTCTACCTTCGGGATTAGTTTTAGACCTAAATAATTGTTATTTGGTGCCAGCATTGAGCATGAACATTATATCTAGATCTTGTTTGATGCGAGACGGTTATTCATTTAAATAAGAGAATAATGGTTGTTCTATTTATATGAGTAACATCTTTTATGGTCATGCACCCTTGCTAGATGGTCTATTTTTGTTGAATCTCGATCGTGATGATACACATGTTCATAATATTGAAGCCAAAAGATGCAAAGTTGATAATGATAGTGCAACTTATTTGTGGCACTGCCGTTTAGGTCATATCGGTATAAAGCGCATGAAGAAACTCCATGCGGATGGGATTTTGGAATCACTTGATTATGAATCACTTGGTGCTTGCGAACCGTGCCTCATGGGCAAGATGACTAAAACTCCGTTCTCCAAAACAATGGAATGAGCTACTGACTTAATGGAAATTATACATACCGATGTATGTGGTCCAATGAGTGTTGAGGCTCGTGGCGGGTATCGTTATTTTCTTACCTTCACAGATGATTTGAGCAGATATGGTTATATCTAATTAATGAAGCATAAGTCTGAAACATTTGAAAAGTTCAAAGAATTTCAGAGTGAAGTGGAAAATCATCGTAACAAGAAAATAAAGTTTCTATGATCTGATTGTTGGGGAACGCAGTAATTTCAAAAAAATTCCTACGATCACGCAAGATCTATGTGATGCATAGCAACGAGCGGGAGAGTGTAGTCCACGTACCCTCGTAGACCGTAAGCGAAAGCGTCAAGTGACGCGGTTGATGTAGTCGAATGTCTTTGCGATCCAACCGATCAAGTACCGAACGCACGACACCTCTGCGTTCTGCACACGTTCAGCTCGGTGACGTCCCTTGAACTCTAGATCCAGCTAAGGCCGAGGGAGAGTTCCATCAGCACGACGGCGTGGTGACGGTGTTGATAAAGTTACCGACGCAGGGCTTCGCCTAAGCACTACAACGATATGATTGAGGTGGAAATCTGTGGAGGGGGGCACCGCACACGGCTAAAACAATGTCAACTTGTGTGTTCTAGGGTGTCCCCTGCCCCCGTATATATAGGAGAAAGGGGAGAAAGGGGGGAGGCTGGCCGGCCCCTGGGGCGCGCCCCAAGTAGGATTCCTACTAAGAATCCTCTTCCTAGTAGGTTTCCAACAAGGGGGGAAGAGGGGGAAGGAAGGAGAGGGAGATGGGGAAGGAAAAGGGGGCGCCACCCCCTCCTAGTCCAATTCGGACTCAAGGGGGAGGGGGCATGCGGCCTGCCCTGACCGCCCCTCTCTCTCTCCACTAAGGCCCATCGAGGCCCATTTGTTCCCCCGGGGTTTCCGATAACCCTCTGGCACTCTGGTTTTATCCGAAACTACTCCAAAACACTTCCGGTGTCCGAAGATAGCCGTCCAATATATCAATCTTTATGTCTCGACCATTTCGAGACTCCTCGTCATGTCCGTGATCATACCCGGGACTCTGAACTACCTTCGGTACATCAAAACACATAAACTCATAATACCGATCATCATCGAACGTTAAGCGTGCGGACCCTACGGGTTCGAGAACTATGTAGACATGACCGAAACTCATCTCCGGTCAATAACCAATAGCGGAACCTGGATGCTCATATTGGTTCCTACATATTCTACGAAGATCTTTATCGGTCAAACCGCATAACAACATACGTTGTTCCCTTTGTCATCGGTATGTTACTTGCCCAAGATTCGATCATCAGTATCTCAATACCTAGTTCAATCTCATTACCGGCAAGTCTCTTTACTCGTTCCATAATACTTCATCCCACAACTAACTCATTAGTTGCATTGCTTGCAAGGCTTATAGTGATGAGCATTACCGAGAAGGCCTAGAGACACCTCTCCGAAACATGGAGTGAAAAATCCTAATCTCAATCTATGCCAACCCAACAAACACCATTGGAGACACCTGTAGAGCATCTTTATACTCACCCTTTTATGTTGTGACGTTTGATTGCACACTAAGTGTTCCTCCGGTATGCGGGAGTTGCATAAGCTCATAGTCATATGAACATGTATAAGTCATGAAGAAAGCAATATCAACAAACTAAACGATCACAGTGCTAAGCTAACGGATGGGTCATGTCAATCACATCCTTCTCCTAATGATGTGATATCTTTCATCAAATGACAACTCATGTCAATGGCTAGGAAACTTAACCATCTTTGATTAACGAGCTAGTTCAAGCAGAGGCATACTAGTGACACTCTGTTTGTCTATGTATTCACACATGTACTAAGTTTCCGGTTAATACAATTCTAGCATGAATAATAAACATTTATCATGATATGAGGAAAGAAATAATAATTTTATTATTGCCTCTAGGGCATATTTCCTTCAGTATCCCACTTGCACTAGAGTCAATAATCTAGATTACACAGTAATGATTCTAACACCCATGGAGTCTTGGCGCTGATCATGTTTTGCTCGTGGAAGAGGCTTAGTCAATGGGTCTGCAACATTTAGATCCGTATGTATTTTGCAAATCTCTATGTCTCCCTCCTTGACTTGATCATGGATGGAATTGTAGTGTCTCTTGATGTGCTTGGTTCTCTTGTGAAATCTGGATTCCTTTGCCAAGGCAATTGCTCCAGTATTGTCACAAAAGATTTTCATTTGACCCGATGCACTAGGTATGACACCTAGATCGGATATGAACTCCTTCATCTAGACTCCTTCATTTGCTGCTTTCGAAGCAGCTATGTACTCCGCTTCACACGTAGATCCTGCCACGACGCTTTGCTTATAACTGCACCAACTGACAGCTCCACTGTTCAAAATAAACACGTATCCGGTTTGCGATTTAGAATTGTCCGGATCAGTGTCAAAGCTTGCATCGACGTAACCGTTTACGACGAGCTCTTTGTCACCTCCATAAACAAGAAACATATCCTTAGTCCTTTTCAGGTATTTCAGGATGTTCTTGACCGCTGTCTAGTGATCCACTCCTGGATTACCTTGGTACCGCCCTGCTAAACTAATAACAAGGCACACATCAGGTCTGGTACACAGCATTGCATACATGATAGAACCTTTGGCTGAAGTATAGGGAATGACTTTCATTTTCTCTCTATCTTCTGCAGTGGTCGGGCATTGAGTCTGACTCAACTTCACACCTTGTAACACAGGCAAGAGCCCTTTCTTTGCTTGATCCATTTTGAACTTCTTCAAAAATTTATCAAGGTATGTGCTTTGTGAAAGTCCAATTAAGCGTCTTGATCTATCTCTATAGATCTTGATGCCCAATATATAAGCAGCTTCACGGAGGTCTTTCATTGAAAAACTTTTATTCAAGTATCCTTTTATGCTATCCAGAAATTCTATATCATTTCCAATCAACAATATGCCGTCCATATATAAGATCAGAAATGCTACAGAGCTCCCACTCACTTTCTTGTAAATACAGGCTTCTCCAAAAGTCTGTATAAACCATATGCTTTGATCACACTATCAAAATGTTTATTCCAACTCCGAGAGGCTTGCACCAGTCCATAAATGGATCGCTGGAGCTTGCACACTTTGTTAGCACCCTTTGGATCAACAAAACCTTCTGGTTGCATCATATACAACTCTTCTTCCAGAACTCCATTCAAGAATGCAGTTTTGACATCCATTTGCCAAATTTCATAATCATAAAATGCGGCAATTGCTAACATGATTTGGACAGACTTAAGCATCACTATGGGTGAGAAGGTCTCATCGTAGTCAACTCCTTGAACTTGTCGAAAACCTTTTGCAACAAGTCGAGCTTTGTAGACAGTAACATTACCATCAGCGCCAATCTTCTTCTTGAAGATCCATTTATTCTCTATGGCTTGCCGATCATCGGGCAAGTCAACCAAAGTCCACACTTTGTTCTCATACATGGATCCCATCTCAGATTTCATGGCCTCAAGCCATTTTGCGAAATCTGGGCTCACCATCGCTTCTTCATAGTTTGTAGGTTCGTCATGGTCAAGTAACATGACCTCCAGAATAGGATTACCGTACCACTCTGGTGCGGATCTTACTCTGGTTGACCTACGAGGTTCGGTAGTGACTTGATCCGAAGTTTCATGATCATCATCATTAGCTTCCTCACTAATTGGTGTAGCAATCACTGGAACTGATTTATGTGATGAACTACTTTCCAATTCGGGAGAAGGTACAATTACCTCATCAAGTTCTACTTTCCTCCCACTCACTTCTTTCGAGAGAAACTCCTTCTCTAGAAAGGATCCATTCTTAGCAACGAATATCTTGCCTTCGGATCTGTGATAGAAGGTGTACCCAATAGTTTCCTTTGGGTATCCTATGAAGACACATTTCTCCGATTCGGGCTCGAGCTTATCAGGTTGAAGATTTTTCACATAAGCATCGTAGCCCCAAACTTTGAGAAATGACAACTTTGGTTTCTTGCCAAACCACAGTTCATATGGAGTCGTCTCAACGGATTTAGATGGTGCCTTATTTAACGTGAATGCAGCCATCTCTAAAGCATAACCCCAAAACGATAGCAGTAAATTAGTAAGAGACATCATAGATCGCACCGTATCTAATAAAGTACAATTACGACGTTCGGACACACCATTACGCTGTGGTGTTCCAGGTGGCGAGAGTTGCGAAACTATTCCACACTATTTCAAATGAAGACCAAACTCGTAACTCAAATATTCTCCTCCACGATCAGATCATAGAAACTTTATTTTCTTGTACGATTATTTTCCACTTCACTATGATTTTTTGAACTTTTCAAATGTTTCAGACTTATGTTTCATTAAGTAGATATACCCATATCTGCTCAAATCATCTGTGAAGGTCAGAAAATAATGATACCCGCCGCGAGCCTCAACACTCATCGGGCCGCATACATCAGTATGTCTTATTTCCAACAAGTCTGTTGCTCGCTCCATTGTTCCGGAGAACGGAGTTTTAGTCATCTTGCCCATAAGGCACGGTTCACAAGTACCAAGTGATTCATAATCAAGTGATACCGAAACCCCATCAGTATGGAGTTTCTTCATGCGCTTTGCACCAATATGACCCAAACGGCAGTGCCACAAATAAGTTACACTATCATTATTAACTTTGCATCTTTTGGCTTCAACATTATGAACATGTGTATCACTACTATCAAGATTTAGTAAAAATAGACCACTCATCAAGGGTGCATGACCATAAAAGATATTACTCATATAAGTAGAACAACCATTATTCTTTGATTTAAATGAATAACCATCTTGCATTAAACAAGATCCATATATAATGTTCATGCTCAAAACTGGCACCAAATAACAATTATTCAGGTCTAAAACTAATCCCGAAGGTAGATGTAGAGGTAGCATGCCGACGGCGATCACATCGACTTTGGAACCATTTCCCACGCGCATCGTCACCTCGTCCTTAGCCAATCTTTGCTTAATCCGTAGTCCCTGTTTCGAGTTGCAAATATGAGCAACAGAACCAGTATCAA
Organism: Triticum aestivum; assembly: GCF_018294505.1. Classification (NCBI taxonomy): domain Eukaryota; kingdom Viridiplantae; phylum Streptophyta; class Magnoliopsida; order Poales; family Poaceae; genus Triticum; species Triticum aestivum. Next base: position 299,224,666 of record NC_057808.1, on the reverse strand, counting down.
ATACCCAGGTGCTACTACGAGGATTAGTAAGGTACACATCAATAACATGTATATCAAATATACATTTCACTTTGCCATCCTTCTTATCCGCCAAATACTTGGGGCAGTTCCGCTTCTAGTGACCAGTCCCTTTGCAGTAGAAGCACTCAGTTTCAGGCTTAGGTCCAGACTTGGGCTTCTTCACTTGAGCAACAACTTGCTTGCTGTTCTTCTTGAAGTTCCCCTTCTTCCCTTTACCTTTTTCTTGAAACTAGTGGTCTTGTTAACCATCAACACTTGATGCTCCTTCTTGATTTCTACCTCCGCAGCCTTTAGCATCGCGAAGAGCTCGGGAATTGTCTTGTTCATCCCTTGCATATTATAGTTCATCACGAAGCTCTTGTAGCTTGGTGGTAGTGATTGAAGAATTCTATCAATGACACTATCATCAGGAAGATTAACTCCCAGTTGAATCAAGTGATTGTTATACCCAGACATTTTGAGTATATGTTCACTGACAGAACTATTCTCCTCCATTTTGCAGCTATAGAACTTATTGGAGACTTCATATCTCTCAATCCGAGCATTTGCTTGAAATATTAACTTCAACTCCTGGAACATCTCATATGCTCCATGACGTTCAAAACGTCGTTGAAGTCCCGGTTCTAAGCTCTAAATCATGGAACACTGAACTATCGAGTGGTCATCAGCTTTGCTCTGCCAAACGTTCACAACGTCAGTAGCGGCTCCTGCAGCGGGTCTTGCACCTAGCGGTGCTTCCAGGACGTAATTCTTCTGTGCATCAATGAGGACAATCCTCAAGTTACGGACCCAGTCCGTGTAGTTGCTACCATCATCTTTCAACTTAGCTTTCTCTAGGAACACATTAAAATTCAAAGGAACAGTAACACTGGCCATTTATCTACAACAACATAGACATGCAAAATACATTCAGACTAAGTTCATGATAAATTAAAGTTCAATTAATCCTATTACTTAAGAACTCCCACTTAGATAGACATCCCTCTAGTCATCTAAATGATCACGTGATCCACATCAACTAAACCATGTCCGATCATCACGTGAGATGGTATAGTTTCAATGGTGAACATCACTATGTTGATCATATCTACTATATGATTCACGCTCGATCTTTCGATCTCAGTGTTCCGAGGCCGTATATACATATGCTAGGCTCGTCAAGTTTAACTTGAGTATTCTACATGTGCAAAATTGGCTTGCACCCGTTGTATGTGAACGTAGAGCTTATTACACCCGATCATCATGTGGTGTCTGGGCATGACGAACTATAGCAATGGTGCATACTCAGGGAGAACACTTATACCTTGAAATTTAGCGAGAGATCATCTTATAATGCTACCGCCGTACTAAGCAAAATAAGATGCATAAAGGATAAACATCACATGCAATCAATATAAGTGATATGATATGGCCATCATCATCTTGTGCCTTTGATCTCCATCTCCAAAGCACCATCATGATCACCATCGTCACCGGCTTGACACCTTGATCTCCATCGAAGCATCGTTGTCGTCTCGCCAACTATTGCTAGTATGACTATCACTACCGCTTAGTGATAAATTAAAGCAATTACATGGCGATTGCATTGCAAACAATAAAGCGACAACCATATGGCTCCTGCCAGTTGCCAATAACTCTGTTACAAAACATGATCATCTCATACAACAATTTATATTGTCACGTCTTGACCATATCACATCACAAAATGCCCTGCAAAAACAAGTTAGACATCCTCTACTTTGTTGTTGCAAGTTTTACGTGGCTGCTACAGGCTTAGCAAGAACCATTCTTACCTACGCATCGAAACCAAAACGATTTTTCATCAAGTTTGCAGTTTTAACCTTCAATAAGGACCGGGCGTAGTCACACTCGATTCAGCTAAAGTTGGAGAAACTGACACCCGCCAGCCACCTGTGTGCAAAGCACGTTGGTAGAACCAGTCTCACGTAAGCGTACGCGTAATGTCGGTCCGGGCCGCTTCATCCGACAATACCGCCGAACCAAAGTATGACATGCTGGTAAGCAGTATGACTATTATCGCCCACAACTCATTGTGTTCTACTCGTGCATATAACATCTACGCATAAACCTGGCTCAGATGCCACTGTTGGGGAACGCAGTAATTTCAAAAAATTTCCTACGATCACGCAAGATCTATGTGCTGCATAGCAACGAGCGGGAGAGTGTAGTCCATGTACCCTCGTAGACCGTAAGCGGAAGCGTCAAGTGACGCGGTTGATGTAGTCGAACATCTTCATGATCCAACCGATCAAGTATCGAACGCACGACACCTCCATGTTCTGCACACGCTCAGCTCGGTGACGTCCCTCGAACTCTAGATCCAGCTAAGGCCGAGGGAGAGTTCCATCAGCACGACGGTGTGGTGACGGTGTTGATGAAGTTACCGCCGCAGGGCTTCGCCTAAGCACTACAACGATATGACCGAGGTGGAATTCGGTGGAGGGGGGCACCGCACACGGCTAAAACAATGTCAACTTGTGTGTTATAGGGTGCCCCTGCCCCCGTATATAAAGGAGCAAGGGGGGCGGCCGGCCGGCCCCTGGGGCGCACCCCCAAGTAGGATTCCTACTAGGAATCCTCTTCCTAGTAGGTTTCCAACAAGGGGAGAAGATGGGGAAGGAAGGAGAGGGAGAGGGGGAAGGAAAAGGGGGGCGCCGCCCCCTCCTAGTCCAATTCGGACTCAAGGGGAAGGGGGCACACAACCTGCCCTGGCCGCCCCACTCTCTCGACTAAGGCCCATCGAGGCCCATTAGTTCCCCCAGGGTTTCCGATAACCCTCCGGCGCTCCGGTTTTATCCGAAACTACTCCGGAACACTTTCGGTGTCCGAACATAGCCGTCCAATATATCAATCTTTATGTCTCGACCATTTCGAGACTCCTTGTCATGTCCGTGATCACATCCAGGACTCCAAACTACCTTCGGTACATCAAAACACATAAACTCATAATACCGATCGTCATCGAACGTTAAGCGTGCGGACCCTACGGGTTCGAGAACTATGTAGACATGACCGAAACTCATCTCTGGTCAATAACCAATAGCGGAATCTGGATGCTCATATTGGTTCCTACATATTCTACGAAGATCTTTAACGGTCAAACCGCATAACAACATACGTTGTTCCCTTTGTCATCGGTATGTTACTTGCCCGAGATTCGATCGTCGGTATCTCAATACCTAGTTCAATCTCGTTACCGGCAAGTCTCTTTACTCGTTCCGTAATACTTCATCCTGCAACTAACTCATTAGTTGCATTGCTTGCAAGGCTTATAGTGATGAGCATTACCGAGAAGTCCTAGAGATACCTCTCCGAAACACAGAATGACAAATCCTAATCTCGATCTATGCCAACCCAACAAACACCATCGGAGACACCTGTGGAGCATCTTTATAATCACCCTTTTACATTGTGACATTTGATTGCACACTAAGTGTTCCTCCGGTATTCGGGAGTTGCATAATCTCATAGTCATAGGAACATGTATAAGTCATGAAGAAAGCAATATCAACAAACTAAACGATCATAGTGCTAAGCTAACGGATGGGTCATGTCAATCACATCATTCTCCTAATGATGTGATCCCGTTCATCAAATGACAACTCATGTCAATGGCTAGGAAACTTAACCATCTTTGATTAACGAGCTAGTTCAAGTAGAGGCATACTAGTATTCACACATGTACTAAGTTTCCAGTTAATAGAATTCTAGCATGAATAATAAACATTTATCATGATATGAGGAAATAAATAATAACTTTATTATTGCCTCTAGGGCATATTTCCTTCACTGATCGTGGAGGTGAATATTTGAGTTTCGAGTTTGGTCTTCATTTGAAACAATGTGGAATAGTTTCACAACTTACGCCACCTGGAACACCACAATGAAATGGTCTGTTCGAACGTCGTAACCGTACTTTATTAGATATGGTGCGATCTATGATGTCCCTTACTGATTTACCGCTATCGTTTTGGGGTTATGCTTTAGAGACGGCTGCATTCACTTTAAATAGGGCACCATCAAAATCCATTGAGACGCGCCTTATGAACTATGGTTTGGCAAGAAACCAAAGTTCTCGTTTCTTAAAGTTTGGGGCTGCGATGCTTATGTGAAAAAGCTTCAACCTGATAAGCCCGAACCCAAATCGGAGAAGTGCGTCTTCATAGGATGCCCAAAGGAAGCTGTTGGGTACACCTTCTATCACAGATCTGAAGGCAAAATATTCGTTGCTAAGAATGGATCCTTTCTAGAGAAGGAGTTTCTCTCGAAAGAAGTGAGTGGGAGGAAAGTATAAATTGATGAGGTAATTTTACCTTCTCCCGAATTGGAAAGTAGTTTATCACAGAAATCAGTTCCAGTGATTCCTACACCAATTAGTGAGGAAGCTAATGATGATGATCATGAAACGTCACATCAAATACTACAGAACCTCGTAGGTCTTCCAGAGTACGGTCCGCACCAGAGTGGTATGATAAGCCTATTCTGGAAGTCATGTTACTAGACCATGATGAACCTACGAACTATGAGGAAGCGATGATGAGCCCAGATTCCGCGGAATGGCTGGAGGCCATGAAATCTGAGATGGGGTCCATGTATGAGAACAAAGTGTGGACTTTGGTGGATTTTCCCGATGATCGGCAAGCCATAGAAAATAAATGGATCTTCAAGAAGAAGACCGATGCTGACGTAATGTCACTGTCTATAAAGCTCGACTTGTTGCAAAAGGTTTTCAACAAGTTCAAGGAGTTGACTATGATGAGACTTTCTCACGCGATGCTTAAGTCTGTCTGAATCATGTTAGCAATTGCCGCATTTTATGATTATGAAATTTGGCAAATGGATGTCAAAACTGCATTCCTGAATGGATTTCTGGAAGAAGAGTTGTATATGATGCACCGAGAAGGTTTTGTCGATCCAAAGGGTGCTAAAAAAGTGTGCAAGCTCCAGCGATCCATTTATGTACTGGTGCAAGCCTCTCGGAGTTGGAATAAATGTTTTGATAGTGTGATCAAAGCATATGGTTTTATACAGACTTATGGAGAAGCCTGTATTTACCAGAAAGTGAGTGGGAGCTCTATAGCATTTCTAATATTATATGTGGATGACATATTGTTGATTGGAAATGATATAGAATTTCTGGATAGCATAAAGAGATACTTGAATAAAAGTTTTTCTACGAAAGACCTCGGTGAAGATGCTTACATATTGGGCATCAAGATCTATAGATATAGATCAAGACACTTAATTGGACTTTCACAAAGCACATACCTTGATAAAGTTTTGAAGTAGTTCAAAATGGATCAGTCAAAGAAAGGGTTCTTGCCTGTGTTACAAGGTGTGAAGTTGAGTAAGACTCAATGCCTGACCACTGTAGAAGATAGAAAGAAAATGAAAGTCATTCCCTATGCTTAAACCATAGGTTCTATCATGTATGCAATGCTGTGTACCAGACCTGATGTGTGCCTTGCTATAAGTATAGCAGGGAGGTACCAAAGTAATCCCGGAGTGGAGCACTGGACAACGGTCAAGAACATCCTGAAATGCCTGAAAAGGACTAAGGATATGTTTCTCGTATATGGAGGTGACAAAGAGCTCGTCGTAAACGGTTATGTCGATGCAAGCTTTGACACTGATCTGGATGACTCTAAGTCACAATCCGGATACGTATTTTTATTGAATGGTGGAGCTTTCAGTTGGTGCAGTTCCAAGCAAAGCGTCGTGGCGGGATTTACGTGTGAAGTGGAGTACATAGATACTTCGGAAGCAGAAAATGAAGGAGTCTAGATGAAGGAGTTCATATCCGATCTAGGTGTCATACCTAGTGCATCGGGTCCAATGAAAATCTTTTGTGACAATACTAGTGTAATTGCCCTTGCAAAGGAATCCAGATTTCACAAGAGAACCAAACACATCAAGAGACGCTTCAATTCCATCCATCATCAAGTGTCCGAAGGGGACATAGAGATTTGCAAGATACATACGGATTTGAATGTTGCTGACTTGTTGACTAAGCCTCTTCCACGAGCAAAACATGACCAGCACCAAAACTCCATGGGTGTTAGAATCATTACTTTGTAATCTAGATCATTAACTCTAGTGCAAGTGGGAGACTGAAGGAGATATGCCCTAGAGGCAATAATAGAGTTATTCTTTATTTCCTTATTTCATGATAAATGTTTATTATTCATGCTAGAATTGTATTAACCGGAAACTTAGTACATGTGTGAATACATAGACAAAACATAAGTATCCGTAGTATGCCTCTACTTGACTAGCTCATTTATCGAAGATGGTTATGTTTCCTAACCATAGACATGTGTTGTCATTTGATGAATGGGATCACATCATTAGGAGAATGATGTGATGGACAGAACCATTCGTTAGCTTAGCATTATGATTGTTACAGTTTCATTGCTACTGCTTTCTTCATGACTTATACATGTTCCCTAGACTATGAGATTATGCAACTCCCGAATACCGGAGGAACACTTTGTGTGCTATCAAACGTCACAATGTAAATGGGTGATTATAAAGATGCTCTACAGGTGTCTTCGAAGGTATTTGTTGAGTTGGCATAGATCGAGATTAGGATTTGTCACTTCGTGCTTCGGAGAGGTATCTCTGGGCCCTCTCGGTAATGCTCATCACTATAAGCCTTGCAAGCAATGTGAGTAATGAGTTAGTTGCATGATGAAGTATTATGGAATGAGTAAAGAGGCTTGCCGGTAACGAGAATGAACTAGGTATGGTGATACCGACGATCGAATTTTGGGCAAGTAACATACCGATGACAAAGGGAACAACGTATGTTGTTATGCGGTTTGACCGATAAAGATCTTCGTAGAATATGTAGGAGCCAATATGAGCATCCAGGTTCCGCTATTGGTTATTGACCGGAGATGTGTCTCGGTCATGTCTACATAGTTCTCGAACCTGTAGGGTCCGCACGCTTAACGTTCGATGACGATTTGTATTATGAGTTTATGTGATTTGATGAACGAAGGTTGTTCGGAGTCCCGAATGAGATCACGGACATGACGAGGAGTCTCGAAATGGTCGAGACATAAAGATTGATATATTGGACCATGTTATTCGGACACCGGAAGTGTTCCGAATAGTTTCGGGTAAAACTGGAGTACCGGAGGGGTTACCGGAACCCCCCAAGGGAACTAATGGGCCACCATGGGCCTTATTGGAGAGAGAGGAGGGCAGCCAGGGCAGGCCGTGCCCCACCCCCTTGGAGTCCGAATTGGACAAGGGAAGGGGGGGTGATACGTCTCCAACGTATCTACTTTTCCAAACACTTTTGCCCTTGTTTTGGACTCTAACTTGCATGATTTGAATGAAACTAACCCGGACTGACGCTGTTTTCAGCAGAATTGCCATGATGTTGTTTTATGTGTAGAAAACAAAACTTCTCGGAATGTCCTGAAAATCCACGGAGGCACTTTTTGGAAAATATAAAAAATACTGGCGAAAGAATCAAGACCAGGGGGCCCACACCTTGTCCACGAGGGTGGGGGGTGCGCCCCCTGTCTTGTGGGCCCCCTGAGTCTCCGCCGACCTCAACTCCAACTCCATACATTCCGTCTCACGGAGAAAAAAATCAAAGAGAAAGTTTCATCGCATTTTACGATACAAATCCACCGCCAAGCCCTAATCTCTCTCGGGAGGGCTGATCTGGTGTCCGTTCGGGGCTCCGGAGAGGGGGGTTCATCGCCGTCGTCATCATCAACCATCCTCCATCACCAATTTCATGATGCTCACCATTGTGCGTGAGTAATTCCATCGTAGGCTTGCTGGACGGTGATGGGTTGGATGAGATTTACCATGTAATCAAGTTAGTTTTGTTAGGGTTTGATCCCTAGTATCCACTATGTTCTGAGATTGATGTTGCTATGACTTTGCTATGCTTAATGCTTGTTACTAGGGCCCGAGTGCCATGATTTCAGATCTGAACCTATTATGTTTTCATGAATATATTTGTGTTCTTGATCCTATCTTGCAAGTCTATAGTCACCTATTATGTGTTATGATCCGACAACCCCGAAGTGACAATAATCGGGATACTTCTCGGTGATGACCGTAGTTTGAGGAGTTCATGTATTCACTATGTGCTAATGCTTTGTTCCGGTTCTCTATTAAAAGGAGGCCTTAATATCCCTTAGTTTCCGTAAGGACCCCGCTGCCACGGGAGGGTAGGACAAAAGATGTCATGCAAGTTCTTTTCCATAAGCACGTATGACTATTTATGGAATACATGCCTACATTACATGATGAATTGAAGCTAGTTCTGTGTCACCCTATGTTATAGCTATTACATGAGGAAACGCATCCGACATAATTATCCATCACTGATCCAATGCCTACGAGCTTTTCACATATTGTTCTTCGCTTATTTACTTTTCCGTTGCTATTGCTACAATCACTACAAAACCCAAAAACATTACTTTTGCTACCGTTACCTTTATTATCATATTACTTTGCTACTAAATACTTTGCTGCAGATACTAAGTTATCCAGGTGTGGTTGAATTGACAACTCAACTGCTAATACTCAATAATATTCTTTGGCTCCCCTTGTGTCGAATCAATAAATTTGGGTTGAATAATTTACCCTCGAAAGCTGTTGCGATCCCCTACACTTGTGGGTTATCAAGACTAATTTCTGGCGCCATTGCCGGGGAGCATAGCTCTATTCTTTGAGTCACTTGGGATTTATATCTGTTGATCACTATGAGGAACTTGAAAGATGAAAGAACCAAGATTTTGCCCTCAACTACGAGGGGAGGTAAGGAACTGCCATCTAGCTCTGCACTAGATTCTCCTTCTGTTATTAGTAAGCTTGCGACACCTAAACCTGCTACTGCTATGAATTCTGATATGTCGCATGTTATTGATGATGCCACTTCTGCTATGCATGATACTTATGATGAAACTACTTTTGTGCGTGATACTACTTTGCCATTAGGTGAATTTCTTGATGAACAACTTGCTAGGGTTAGAGAGAATGAAATTATTGAAGATGCTATTATTGATGATAGTGATGATGAAAATTCTCCCAATGATTATGAATTTCCTGTTGTTCCTGAGGGTTATGTTATGAATGAAGAAGCTGCCAGAGCTATCTTTGCTTGCAATGACAGATATGATCTTAAGAAATTATTAGCTAAATGGAAGCATCAGTCTCTTAATGCTAGAATGAAACCTGACCCTGCTTTTGCTACTTCACCTATCTGTGTTATTGATAAGGATTATGAATTCTCTGTTGATCCTGAAATTATTACTTTAGTTGAATCTGATCCTTTTTATGGCCTTGAATCTGAAACTGTTGTGGCACATCTTACCAAGTTGAATGATATAGCCACCTTGGTTACTCATGATGATAAATCTCGCTATTATTATATCCTTAAGATATTTCCGTTCTCATTAAAGGGTGATGCTAAGACTTGGTATAATTCTCTTGCTCCTGGTTGTGTGCGTAGTCCCCAGGATATGATTTATTACTTCTCTGCTAAATATTTCCCTGCTCATAAGAAACAAGCTGCCTTGCGGGAAATATATAACTTTGTGCAAATCGAAGAAGAGAGTCTCCCACAAGCTTGGGGGAGGCTTCTCTGATTACTTAATGCTTTTCCTGATCATCCTCTTAAGAAAAATGAAATACTTGATATCTTTTATAATGGACTAACCGATGCTTCCAAGGACTACTTGGATAGTTGTGCTGGTTGTGTTTTCAGGGAAAGAACAGTCGACGAAGCTGAATTACTATTGGATAATATGTTAACTAATGAAAATAATTGGACTCTTCCTGAGCCAATTCCTGAGGCAATTCCTGAACCAATTGAGCCAACTCCTGAGCCTATTCCTAAACCCACTCTGAAGAAGAGAGGTGTTTTATTTCTTAGTCCCGAAGATATGCAAGAGGCAAAGAAATCAATGAAAGAAAAAGGTATTAAAGCTGAAGATGTTAAGAATTTACCACCTATTAAAGAAATACATGGTCTTAATATACCGCCTGTTGAAGAACCACATTGTCTTGATAACCCGACACAGGTAGTAAAGGTAAATTCTCTCTATAGATATGATAAAGTTGAAATCCCCTCTACTAAATTTCATAGCCCGTGCTTAGATGAATTTGATGACTTTATGGCTAGACAAGAAAGTTTTAATGCTTATGTTGGTAGAGAGTTAAAGAATAATGCTTTCGAGATAGGACGCGTGAGCTATAATATGGCTAGAGTTAAAGGTGAACTCAAACTCATTAGCAAATATGCTTCTATGGTTGCTACTCAAGCTGAGCAAGTACTTAAAGCTCAAAATGATTTGCTTGATGAATTAAATAATAAAAATGACTTTGCTGTTAGAGTGGCTACTAGAACTGGTAGAATGACTCAGGAACCCTTGTATCCTGAAGGCCACCCAAAGAGAATCGAGCAAGATTCTCAGAGAAATAATTTAGAGGCACCTAGTTCTTCTAAAAAGAAGAAAAAGAAAAACGATAGGACTTTGCATGCTTCTAGTGAGCCTACTGTAGACACACCTGAGAATCCCAATGATATTTCTATTTCTGATGTTGAAACACAATCAGGTGATGAACATGAACCTAGTGATAATGTTAATGATAATGTTCATGTTGATGCTCAACCTAGCAAAAATAATGAAGTAGAGATTGAACCTGCTGTTGATCTTGATAACCCACAATCAAAGAATCAACGTTATGATAAAGATTTTGTTGCTAGGAAGCACGGTAGAGAAAGAGAACCATGGGTTCAGAAACCCATGCTCTTTCCTCCTAAACCATCCAAGACAAAGGATGATGAGGATTTTGAGCGCTTTGCTGAAATGATTAGACCTATCTTCTTACGTATGCGCTTAACTGATATGCTCAAAGTGAATCCTTATGCTAAGTATATGAAGGATATCATTACAAATAAAAGAAAGATACCGGAAGCTGAAATTTCCACCATGCTTGCTAATTACACTTCTAAAGGTGGTATACCAAAGAAACCTAGAGATCCGGGGGTACCAACTATACCATGCTCCATTAAAAGAAATTATGTTAGAAATGCTTTATGTGATCTTGGAGCCGGTGTTAGTGTTATGCCTCTCTCTTTATATCATAGACTTGAATTGAATAAGTTGACACCTACTGAAATATCTTTGCAAATGGCTGATAAATCAACTGCTATACCTGTCGGTATTTGTGAGGAGACGCGAGACCGACGCCTAAAGAATCATATCATGCCCTCCACCACCGAGCCCTCCACCACCGTGCCCTCCACCACCAAGCCCTTCCTCGCCGTCGATCATGGTGATCTCTAAGAGGTTCTCATGGATGGTCTATTGCACTGGGATTTCAATCCTGGCCTTGCAGTGGCTGAACAGGTTCGTCATCGCTTCAAATCCACGGTTCATTTCTCTCCCTATGCATATACCAAGGAATTCTTCTTGGTGGTCACTTTCTCATCTGCCTCGTTCAAGCTCTCTGTTTCATCGGTTAGTCTTGCGCTTCAATGCTGCATTGGTGGAATTGCGGATGGTTTCAATGTGGTTCATCTACATGATCGTGCCTATCGGTTTTCTGTGGCTTCGAATAAAGTTGGTCATTTCATTTATGGGCTTAGAGACCGCATCTGGCCGGATTTCATATGTCATTTCAATCTTTTTGGCCCTCATCATCATTTCTGGTTGACGGTTGATCACAATTTCAATGATGAAGAGTTGGGTATTCCGTTGGCTCTTTCTCGTAGCCCTATCGCGGTCAAGACCAATTTAGATTTCCTATGTAATTCTGAGGCACCTATTGGTCATCAATCTTCTGAATTGCTTAAGTTTGGTTTGATTCAAGTTCTTGATCATGGTGTTCATCCCGATCAGCCAAATATGGAAAGTGCTAAGGAGAACACATATATGGACGTCTCCGCTGATAAAGGGATTATTTTTGGTCAATTTGCTCCGGTGTCATCACAGGATATTTTGCCAATCAAGAAATTTGTGGGTATTAATTGTCCTTCCAATTGTTGGGATTTGATTCCAGATAACACCCTTTATGATATTCTTGATTTTTGGCAAGCCAAGTATGAGAATGATGATATTATGGCAGCTTTGAATTTAGTGTCAGTGCCTAATCGGAAATATGTTATTGCCCGTTTGGGGCTATGCCCTATTTGTTCTAGACTGGGCCACATCGCTGCTGATTGTACGTTGCAGCTACGTAATTCTGTGAATTACTCTGGGAAGGTTCCTTCAGGCAGCATGAAAAATGTTGATACGCGCAGAGCTAGTTGTGATTTGTGCAATAGTGTCTCTCATTTTGCTGACTGCTGCCCGTCTAAGTTAATTTGTATACGTTGTGGGTTGCTGGGCCACCTGGGCCGCCAATGTGGAGCGGATACCGCCTTATATCTCCGCTGGCAAGTTTCCTGCCAGGCCCACAAGCCGCGAGCGAGTATATCGAGGAGTCCCAAACCTTCCTTGGTCACACAGATTTGGGTACCCAAAAACAGGACTGCTGGGGATTCTGTGCTGCAGAAAGGTACTCACTCGCCGTCTCCTCCGCTTCCGGCTCTTTCTCCTTCGTCGAGTCTGCCACCCATCGCCCTGTCATTGCAACCCCCTGCTCCTCCACCCCTGACCGTCCCCAAGCTGCACACTGGGGTGGCAATGGCGAACTTCCCTGCTGTGCCTTTCCGTTTTGTGCCGGAGGGAGCTGCGCTCGAGCGGGGACCGGACCACCGGCTGCAGAGGAACACCATAGTCGTGGATGATCCTCCGTTGAGCCACGATAGGTATGCTATAGTCACTGTTACCTCTGCAATTCCGGATCATCGCAAGGAGTTAGTACTGCAAGATGTACTCAATATTCTTCGAGATGATTTTCATCTAAATATCCCCGATGCTTTTGTTTATCCGATTGGAGTTGGCATGGTTGCTTTTGAGGATGTTTTTATCCGGGATGAGTATATTCGACAGAGCCCTCACCAACTGGATCCTGTGGATGAAAGCATGACATTTTCTCTTGTTCCGCATGATGAAGGGGAAAATATGCGGTTGTGTCCGTTTCAGTATGTGGCCTGGATACTATTTCTTGCTTTCCCAATGGACTATCAAACAGATCATTATATCAATAAAGCAGTATCCTATTTTGGCAAACTTGAGCTTTGGCACAGACCTGGGCAGAGCAAAGAGAGAGTGTTGGTGCGTGCCATCGTCAGCGATATTGCTTTGGTTCCCCATAGTCTGATTGTTAGGAGGTCCAGTCACCTGCCAGGGATGGGGCGCTCGTGGTCGGTGCCAGTTTATATATTGAATGGTCGTGACACGCTACCTGGATTAGTTGGTAATGAGGATGCCCCCCCCGCTTATGAATGCTTCGCCACACCCATACGAGCTGCCGTTCCTGTCTGCAGCTCAGCAGTGGCAACTTGACCATCAGCAATGGATTCAACAGCAGGTAGATGAAGCTTGGGCTCAGGGGCTTCCGCAGCAGCAGCATGAACAGTTGCAAGAAAATGGCTGGGGAGCTTGGCCTGTTGTACCACCACCGTACCGAGGATTTCGTTTTAGAACATATTTTCAGTACACTGGTAACTCTCTGATGGATGGCGTGGAGCATGACAGTAATTTTTCTGATGATCCGCAGGATGAATGGTCTATGTACTCAGATATTTCTGAGGCGGCAGATAACTTTGTTCGTGGGGTTGACACCCCAGGGATGCAGTTTGTCCGTGCTTCTGGCTCTGAGAGGTCTGTGGTTGTTGACCCTTTTGCTGCTCTGCTTGACATCTTTGGTCTCATTTATGCCGGTATCTGGACTCCTAGGCTCTGCAATGATAGCTCTCCACCCAGCTCTTTTGGTGCCTTTCAGTTCCCTATCAATCCGCTCAACTTGTTTGTGATTGTGGGCAATGCTATGGTTCATACCTGGACTCAACGCTGCAATGATCTCAGGAGGGAGGACTGTATCTGGGCCAGACTCCCAAAAGCTCTCTTTTTGGATAGTGAGACCTACACTATCTGCATTTCTGTTGAGCCTGCTGGGTCGGAGTATGTTCCACCACCTGCTCTTTCTGGGATTGGGAGCAGTGGGACTGTTGGTTTGGTTTCTGCTGGAGATGCGGACAGTGGGTCTGACCATTTTGGCAAAATGATTCTGGATGAGTCTGGTCATGTGGACACCACCCAATTACGTCGCAGTACTCGCTCCACCCGTTATGATGGGTTTCGTGTCCCTCAGCCTTCTGATCTCAAACGAGGAATGTCCAAGGTGAAACCTCGGAAAACTCCGGTTGTCACTCGCAACATGTCTGCTACGGCCCCGTCTGGTCTTCCTGTTATTTTGGATGTCAGTTTGGAGTCTGTCCCTGCTCCTACACTAATCTCAGTTCTACAGGAGATTGGCATTGTCAGATGTGGAGTGTCGCCTGAAGATCTCACTGCTGAGAAGCTGATGGTCGCTCCGTCAGCTTCACCCCCTCCCAACGATGCCGCAAACTAGGAGGTGGAATATCCTTTGCTGGAATGTTCGTGGGCTTAATGCGGACAAAAAACACCTTGCTATTCGTAATGCTATTGATATAAGTGGTTGTGATGTCTTATGTTTGCAAGAAACTAAGCGTGAAAATTTCGATAGGGCTTTTGTTAAAACTATTTGTCCCAAGCGACTCGATATGTTTGCTTTTATTCCCTCTAATGGGGCATCGAGTGGTCTATTTACTGCTTGGAATTCGTCTGTTTTCTCTGGTATGGTTTTCCTTGAGGAGTCTTTTGCCCTTGGAACTAAATTCACTTCTTTACACTCCAATGCTGTATGGACTCTAATCAATGTTTATGGCCCATGTGATGGTATTGATCGCTCTACCTTTACGGCGTGGCTGTTCAGTATGAACATTCCAGTCTCTAAAGATTGGATCTTGGCTGGCGATTTTAATTACTGCCGCGCACCTGATAACAGAAGTAGGCCGGGTGGCAACGCCAATGATATGTTGATCTTCAATGATTTTATCCGCACCCAGTCTTTAGTGAGCTACCCATCAAGGGTAGGACATACACGTGGAGTAATATGCAGAACGACCCTTTGCTGGTGCAGTTGGATTGGTTTTTCTCCATGGTGCACTGGACTTCTTCATATCCTAATACCACTGTCTCGCCCTTGGGAAAACCTGTCTCAGATCACGTCCCCTGCGTCATTGGCATAGATTCGTGTATCCCTAAGAGCAAAGTGTTTCGTTTCGAAAACTACTGGATACATCTTTCAGGGTTTCATGACACTGTGCAACGCTCTTGGAACCAACCCTGTTATGCGGCTAACTCCGCGGCTCTGATCTGTAGAAAACTGAAGAAGCTGCGTTACGCCTTAAAATCCTGGAGCAAGAAACTCTCAAGATTATCCATTCTCATTGATAATTCCAATGCGACTCTTCTGAATTTGGATACGTTAGAGGATAACAGACCTCTTACTACTCCAGAAACCAACTTCAGAATTATTCTCAAAGCGCACCTCCTCAAGTTACTGGAGTATAAACGCATGTATTGGCAGAAAAGATGTACAATCCGGAGATTTCAAGTTGGGGATGGTAACACGAAATACTTTCATGCAGTGGCCACAGAGAGATACCGTAAGAACTCAATATCCACACTTAAACTTGATGATGGTACGCTGATTGAGGACCACATAGGTAAGGCGTCCTTGTTATTTTCCTCCTACAAACAGCGTCTAGGCTCCTCTGACCCCCAAACATGCGCTTTGACTTACATCACATCATTAAGAAAGTGGAGGGCCTTGATGATCTGCCAGTTCCTTTCACCACTGATGAAATTGACCTAGTGGTCAAAGAGATGCCATTGGATAGAGCACCAGGGCCAGATGGATTTAACGGTTGCTTGATGAAGTCATGTTGGAATATTATAAAACAAGACTTTTATCAGCTTGTCATGGATTTCTATGAGGGGGGCCTAGACCTCGACAGCATTAATACTGGGTTCATTACTTTGATTCCTAAATGCCACTCCCCGGAAACAGTAAATGATTACCGTCCACTCACACTTCTAAACTGTTGTCTGAAGATCATTACCAAATTGCTTGCGAATCGTCTTCAGAGGGTCATCCTGCGCATTATCCATACAAACCAATACGGGTTCCTCAAGAGCAGATCGATTCAGGACTACTTAGCTTGGGCGTTCGAGTACACTCATCAGTGTCAGGCGTCGGGGAGAAAGGTCTTGCTGCTAAAACTAGACTTCGCCAAAGCGTTTGATACTATCGAACATGCCCCTATGATAGAGATCATGAGAGCGATGGGGTTTAATGAGAAGTGGCTAAACTGGATTGCTTGTCTCTTTCAGTCAGGAAAATCTTCGGTCCTTCTAAATGGCACACCAGGAAGGTAGTTCACTTGCAAACGGGGAGTACGCCAAGGGGATCCTCTTTCACCGCTCATATTTGTCCTAGCGGCTGACTTGTTGCAATCTGCCATCAACCATGCTTTCCGTGAGGAGACACTTCAGAAACCAATCCCGTCAGCTGAGACAGACTACCCGGTAATCCAGTATGCAGATGATACGATTGTCTTTCTTCCAGCTGTGAAAGAGCAGGTTGAGGCTCTGAAAAACTCCTGGTAGACTATGCCGCGTCCATTGGGTTACGACTCAATTTTCAGAAATCAACCCTGATTCTGATTAATGTTACGCACGTGGAGGCACTGGATTTTGCGGACATGTTTGGTTGTGTTGTGGGGAAAATGCCATTCACCTATTTAGGGCTCCCGCTTGGGACTACTAAACCCACAATAATGGATTTCATGCCTCTTGTGACATCCATTGAGAGAAGAGTCTCTATGGCCGCTAACCTGCTAGACTACGGATCGAAACTCACCTATGTTAATTCGGTGGTGTCATCGCTTATGGTGTATGCCATGTGTTCACTCAGAATCCCTCCTAAGATAGTGGAACACCTGCATAAAATCCGTAGGCAATGCTTCTGGAGCAGGAAGACGGAGGATGGGACAAAAAGCACCTCTCTTGCCTCTTGGGAGCTCGTCTGCCGCCCCAAGGCTGTAGGGGGACTTGGGATTGTGGACCTTAAACTTCAGAATCAAGGCCTTTTGCTCAAACAGCTATACAAGTTTTACAATAAACTAGATGTGCCATGGGTGAACCTGATATGGAGTGCATACTACTCAGTCGTTGTACCGCATGCCTCGGAACCATGTGGCTCCTTCTGGTGGCGGGATCTCATGCAGTTATCAGATATCTTCAGAGGAGTGACTAAGATCAAAGTTGGGGACGGTAGTACAGCCTTGTTCTGGAAGGATCTTTGGAGTGATCAACCACTGGAGACCGCATGCCCGAGGGCGTTTTCATTTGCGAGAGACGAGGATGTGTCAATACAGACTTTGCTGAGATCTAGCACCATTGGAGAGGCTTTTCACATACCATTCTCTCCTCAGGCAAGAGCATAAGTTGAAGAGATTCAGGCTTTAACTGTGGGGATCAATCCTGACAGTGACACAAATGACAAATGGTGTTGTGTCTGGGATGCTAGAGAGCTAGGAGCTTTCAAATCAAGCGACTACTATAAGTTATGCTTTAAAGATGTTATTGTGGATGCAGTTTTTCCTTGGATCTGGGAATCCAAATGCACGAACAAATGGAAAGTTTTTGCTTGGCTACTGTTTGCTGACCGTCTGAATACTCGAAACATGTTGAGGAGGAGGCAGTATAAACTGGAAGGTGATGTGTACACCTGTCTGCTTTGTGACACGCCCCCGGAGGAAACAGTGACCCACCTATTCTTCAAATGCCCATTTGCAACTGAATGTTGGACTGCAATTGGAATGCACTGGCATGATTCCCAATGCAGGCTGGATCTTATCCATGAGGGAAGAAGATCCTGGGGTGGCCCATTATTCATGGAAATCTTCATCATAGCAGCTTGGGGTGTGGAAAGAGAGAAATAATAAACATTTTAGGAATGTGATGCCATCAATGGAATCCTGGAGAGGCAGATTCAAAAATGATATGTCCATGATGGTACACCGCACCAGAAACTCTCTCCACCCCTTCATCAGAGGATTGGTGGGCGCTCTCTGATCTCTACCACTCCCTAGTTTGCTTCTTTTTAGTAGGTTTTGATACCTCTTTGCTCTAACTAGTCTGTATTGTATTACTCATCTATATACCTTGTAACTATGGGGCCACACCTCCCCTGATCCTGGTGTTGCATTAATTTAAAAGTCAGTAGGAGCCTCTCCTACTGTCAGAGCTTTCAAAAAAAAGGATGTGCCTGTTGTGGTTGCAAATGTCACTATCTTAACGGACTTTGTTATTCTTGATATTCCCGAGGACGATAGTATGTAGATTATCCTTGGTAGACCTTTTTTGAATACTGGAGGGGCTGTTATTGATTGCAACAAAGGCAATGTCACTTTTCATGTTAATGGTAATGAGCATACGGTACACTTTCCGAGGAAACAATCTCAAGTTCATAGCATCAATTCTATTGGAAAAGTTCCAACTATTATTATTGGAGGTTTTGAATTTCCTCTTCCTACTATCAAGAAAAAATATGATATTCTTATTGTTGGGGATTTTCATATCCCCGTTGAGGTAACCTAGTGTTATTCAAAATTTCTCCGATTCCGTGTTATTCGGAATGAGTTTGTTAACAAGACTTGATCAACCTTGTTAGTGGATTCATTTTTATGATCATGAGATGGATGAAACTAGAAGGCACAACCTTCTGTACCCTCTTTTTACTTTCTGTTATTTAGAATAAATAAAGCAAAAATAGTATTATCCGTCGTTTTTCTGAATTATCCATGCATTAAAAAATATCCCAAAAATAAAAGTGCTCCAAATGCCCTGCAAATTTAGTATGATTTTTTATGGAATATTTGAGGATTTTAGGCACTGAAATCACTGCAGGAGGGGCAAGCACCAGGCCACGAGAGTGGAGGGCGCGCCCACCTACCCTGGGCGCGCCCCCCTGTCTCGTGGGCCCCTGGTGGCCCCCCTCCACTTATGCCAGCACCCACACACTCCATCTTCTTCCCAAAAAAAATCCCCATCCAGCTCAAGCACGAGTTCTAGCTCGTTTTGCTGCGATTTTCGATCCCCTTGCTCAAAGCTCCATTCACAAAACTGCTTTGGGAGATTGTTGCTTGGTATGTGACTCTTCCATTGGTCCAATTAGTTTTTGTTCTAGTGCTTTATTCATTGCAAATTTTTTCTGCTTAGGTGACCATGTTCTTGTGCTTGCATGTTAAATTTATGAGGTCCCAAGTAATTCTAATGCATGATATAGGCTCTAGGCACTTGTAGGAGTAGTTGCTACCAATCTTGTTTAGTTTTATTCACTTTTATTTTGAAGTTACTAAAATTTCAGAAAATGTTAAGGAGACTTTTAAGGGGCTCTTCTAGCCAAGGCTCTCAGGAAAAACAAGCTAAAGAGAAGGAAAAAGCCAAGTATAATCTTCCTCGCTTGGCGGAAGTACGGCCGTGTGAATGGCCATGTGATAATTTCTTGAAAGAAGCTGGAATTCATGAAGATTTTTATTCTTTGATCGAGAATGCAGACCTCACCGATTTCCTCCACGACTGGATCGATCAGTATCTCTTACTTACCAATACTTTCGTGCAAATTTTTTATTATTATCCTGAGAAGTCACCGCCTTCACTATCATTTCATTCATATGATGAATTCAGAGAAATGTCTTTACGTGATTTTTGCGCGGTATGTAGGATACCCTTTGAGGAGAATTAGAGGAACCCGATCGTAAAGATGTGGATGGCTTTGTTAACACTATCACTGTAGAGGATCCAAAGAAGGGTTCCGATGCGAAAATCTCTAGCATACACTTTCCTGTTTTACGCTACTTTGCCATATTTGCTAGTAGATGCTTGGTTGGTCATGGAAATAGTGGAAACTTTAATGTTCCTGATATTATCATTCTTCAACATGCCTTGTTTGGAGATAATAGTTTTAGTATGGGTTCCGTCATTGCTAAACGGCTAAGTCTGAATCGTACAAAAGGCCCCATATTTGGAGGTATCTATGCTTCATGTCTTGCTAGACATTTTAAGATACCCATTAGGCACCATGAGAAAGAGGAGACAAAATTGCCTCCTTACATTTTAGATTACAAGAGCATGGCAGCACACGCGTTTATTGTTGACAACAAAGAGAATATGCTCTTGTATAACCTTAGATTTAATAAGAAACACAATGAGACTATTATTTTGCATGCGCCTCTGTTGTTTGATTTGATTGCAGATAATTTTCTTGTTACACTGGAAGCGGTGTACGCTCATCGAGGCCAAGCATCCACTCCATAACCTGAACCTAAGCCGGAACCTGAACTGGACCCTTATCATGCATCATCTTACCAGTGGGATCCGGAGATGGCCAGCCAGTGGTATCCTGATTACACTTCCCAGTACACCGGGGAGAGTAGCAGCGGTCCTTGGTATTAGACCAACTTAGGCCAAAAGCCTAAGCTTGGGGGAGTACGTATTTCTCACCGACTTCACATTCATGTTCACACACTATTCTAGTCGTCGGTGCTCATACTCTTTCATTGTATTATCCATGCTAGTTTCATTCCCTTTTTCTCGCTTTCTTCTTGTGTGTTTAATAAACCTTAAGAAAAACCAAAAAAATAGTTAGTTTAATTTCCATGCTTGTATTAGAATTAAAATAAAAACCCAAAAAGATTTCTCGTTCTTCTTCTTGCTTGTTGGGAGCTTTCCCGTGTAAATAGTTTTATTTTCTTTTCTTTCCTTTGGGGGTCGAGAAGACCATATTGAAAATGTTTAGTGCCTCTCATATGCATGATTGTTTATTTAACTTAGAGCCCATATTACTTGTCTTCTCTCTTGAGTTGAATGCTTGCAGATTCCAGCTTAGTCCAATGCACGTGCACTATTATTATTATACACAACGTTCGGTCGTGCAAGTGAAAGGCAATAATGACGATATATGATGGACTTATTGAGATGAGAGAAGTTGGTATGAACTCGACCTCTCTTGTTTTTGTAAATATGATGAGTTCATCGTTCCTGATTCAGCTTATTATGAAGTAAACATATTTGCAATGACATTTAGAGATTATAGTTGCTTGTGCCATGCTTGATTAGCTATGAGTTATAATGGTTTACCTTGCGTGCCAACATGCTATTAGAATGATTATGATGTGGTATGATGGGATGGTATCCTCCTTTGAATGAATTGAGTAACTCGACTTGGCACATGTTCACGCATGTAGTTGAAACAAATTAACATAGCCTTCATGATATTTATGTTCATGGTAGATTATATCCTACTCATGCTTGTACTCGGTGTGAATTAATTTTAATGCATGTTTATGACTGTTGTCGCTCTCTCAGTTGGTCGCTTCCCAGTCTTTTGCTAGCCTTCACCTGTACTAAGCGGGAATACTACTTGTGCATCCAAACTCCTTAAACCCCAAAGTTGTTCCATATGAGTCCACCATACCTTCCTATATGCGGTATTTACCTGCCGTTCCGAGTAAATTTGTATGTGCCAAACTCCAAACCTTCAAATGAAATTCTGTTTTTTATGCTCGAGCAGCTCATGTTTCAACTAGGGCTGCCTATATCTTCCATGCTAGGTGGGTTATTCTCAAGAGGAGTGGACTCCGCTCCTCATTCATGAGAAAGGGCCAGTAACCGGGATGCCCAGTCCCATGATCCAAAAAGATCAAAGCAAATCAAAATAATTAAACAAAACTCCCCCAGGGCTGTTGTTAGTTGGAGGCACTCGTTGTTTCGAGCAAGCCATGGATTGATGCTTGTTGGTGGTTGGGGGAGTATAAACCTTTACCATTCTGTTTGGGAACTACCTATAATGCATGTAGTATGGAAGATACAGCCATCTCATAGTTGTTGCGTTGACAGTGAAAGTATGCCGCTCAAAATGTTATTCAATCTCTATTTTAAAATCGAGCTCTGGCACCTCTACAAATCCCTGCTTCCCTCTGCGAAGGGCCTATCTATTTACTTTTATGTTGAGTCATCATCCCTCTTATTAAAAAGCACCCGCTAGAGAGCACACTGTCATTTGCATTCATTATTTTGGTTTATATTGGGTATGACTTGACTGGATCTCTTTTACCATGAATTACAATGTTTAGTCAGTCCTTGATCTTTAAAGGTGCTCTGCATTTATGTTTTGCGGTCTCAGAAAGGGCTAGCGAGATACCATTTTGTTATATCATGTTATGATTGTTTTGAGAAAGTGTTGTCATCCGAGTTTTATTATTATGGCTCGCTAGCTGATTATGCTATTGATATGAGTAATTGTGAGACCTGGGTGTTATTATGACTATGGTTAGTTCCTAATATTTGCTGAAACCTGAATGCTGGCTTTGCATGTTTACAACAACAAGAGCAAACAGAGGTTGTAAAAGGTTTTCTTTATCACTTTCAGTTTATCAACTGAATTGCTTGAGGACAAGCAAAGGTTTAAGCTTGGGGGAGTTGATATGTCTCCAACATATCTACTTTTCCAAACGCTTTTGCCCTTGTTTTGGACTCTAACTTGCATGATTTGAATGAAACTAACCCGGACAGACGCTGTTTTCAGCAGAACTGCCATGATGTTGTTTTATGTGTAGAAAACAAAACTTCTCGGAATGTCCTGAAAATCCACGGAGGCACTTTTTGGAAAATATAAAAAATACTGGTGAAAGAATCAAGACCAGGGGGCCCACACCCTGTCCACGAGGGTGGGGGCGCGCCCTCCCCCCTGGGCGCGCCCCCTGTCTCGTGGGCCCCCCGAGGCTCCGCCGACCTCAACTCCAACTCCATATATTCCGTCTCGTAGAGAAAAAAAATCAGAGAGAAAGTTTCATCGCGTTTTACGATACGGAGCCGCCGCCAAGCCCTAATCTCTCTCGGGAGGGCTGATCTGGAGTCCGTTCGGGGCTCCGGAGAGGGGGGATTCGTCGCTGTCGTCATCATCAACCATCCTCCACCACCAATTTCATGATGCTCACCGCCGTGTGTGTAATTCCATCGTAGGCTTGCTGGACGGTGATGGGTTGGATGAGATTTACCATGTAATCAAGTTGGTTTTGTTAGGGTTTGATCCCTAGTATCCACTATGTTCTGAGATTGATGTTGCTATGACTTTGCTATGCTTAATGCTTGTCACTAGGGCCCGAGTGCCATGATTTCAGATCTGAACCTATTATGTTTTCATGAATATATGCGAGTTCTTGATCCTATCTTGCAAGTCATTAGTCACCTACTATGTGTTATGATCCGGAAACCCCAAAGTGACAACAATTGGGACCACTCCCGGCGATGACCATAGTTTGAGGAGTTCATGTATTCACCATGTGCTAATGCTTTGTTCCGGTTCTCTATTAAAAGGAGGCCTTAATATCCCTTAGTTTCCGTAAGGACCCCGCCGCCACGGGAGGGTAGGACAAAAGATGTCATGCAAGTTCTTTTCCATAAGCATGTATGACTATTTACGGAATACATGCCTACATTACATTGATGAATTGGAGCTAGTTCCGTGTCACCCTATGTTATAGCTATTACATGAGGAATCGCATCCGACATAATTATCCATCACTGATCCAATGCCTACGAGCTTTTCACATATTGTTCTTCGCTTATTTACTTTTCCATTGCTATTGCTACAATCACTACAAAACCCAAAAACATTACTTTTGCTACCGTTACCTTTATTATCATATTACTTTGCTACTAAATACTTTGCTGCAGATACTAAGTCATCCAGGTGTGGTTGAATTTTTTTTGACACCTGAAACAGTAGGAGAGCCTCCTACTGTGGAATTAAATTAATAGATGAGAGGATTTACATATGGTTCTGTACATGCCGTCCCCTTTGGGGGTGGTTGGGGGAGGGGGAAGGGAACAAATCAAAGAGTAGTTACAAAGGAGGTGAGAAAGGAGGTGTGTTTTTCTCCAACCCTATGAGTTAGAAGAGATAGATCCTCTTTTAGTCTAGAAATCCAGGATGTTTTCATGGGTGTTATTCTTCTGAAGACTTCATTATTTTTTTCCTTCCAGATGCTCCATGCAGCTTGTAGAAATATTGCCATGAACATTGGCTTGTTCCATGCAGTTTTAGTTGTGCTTATCCAATCCAATCGTGAGCCTTGAGAACTCGAGCAGATGGCAATATCAGACCAGCAATCCTTGCTGAAGGCACAACCAAAGAAAAGATGTTCAAGTGATTCTTCCATGTTGGACTCGCACAGGGGGCAAGTATAGTCATTGCCAATGTTGTAGTGTCTTCGCTTCAGCATGTTTCTGGTGTTGAGTCTATCAGACAGAAGAAGCCACCCAAAAACCTTTATTTTCATTGTAACCTTAGACTTCCAAAGCCAGGTATAAGTTTGATGGGCCCAAACCTCCCTGAAGTAAAAATTATAGTATTTGCTGGCCGAGTACGTATGAGTCGTCCAAGTACAGTTCCAGCTATCATTCCCCGAGAGGCTATCTTGCAGTTGAATGTCACGTACGAGACGTTGAAGATCTCTAGTCTCGGCATGCGCCTGTACCGAAAGCGGCAGATGAAACGTTTCGCTCAAATCGTGGCCCCCAAGAAATCTCTAACAGAAAGATCCTCCTGGGTGGCGAATGAGAAAGCCCGCGGGTGTGTTTCTGCCAGAATACCATCCGTCCAATGATCCTTCCAGAAGAGTATGTCATTCCCCGTGTGAATAAGAACTTGGGCTTTGGTAATCCCTCGGTAGATTGGCATTAGCCTCATCACATCCCGCCACCAAAAAGACCCGCAGGGATCAGCTGCATGGGGGATCTTGTTGATATAATACGTGTTCCATATGAGTTCCACCCAAGGCAGGTCCCATCGGTTATAGAATTTGTGGAGGTATTTTAGCAGAAGTGCATCACTTTGTACCTTGAGATTGATGACACCGAGGCCTCCCGAAACCTTGGGTTGGCAGACCATGTCCCAAGCCGCAAGAGAGTTGCAAGAGTCCCCATTCTCCGTTTTTTTGGTCCATAAGCATTTGCGTCTGATTTTGTCCAGAAGTTCAATAATGCTCACTGGCAACTTGAGAGTACAAAGAGCGAAGATGATTAGTGAGGTTATGACCGAGTTGAGTAGTGATAATTTCCCCCCATAGGAGATCATGTTGAGTGTAGCAGAAAGCCTTCGTTCCACCCGACAGACAAGAGGGAAAAGATCTAGCACAGATGGCCTGGTCGTCCCCATAGGCAAACCGAGGTATGTGAAAGGCATTTTACCCACCACACACCCAAAGATGGTTGCAATGCAGTGGTACGTGTCTTCATGACAGTTTATGGGGATCAAAGTTGACTTGTGGAAGTTTATTTTGAGACCAATAGAGGTTGCATAGTCCGAGAGAATGTCTTTGATGATCACTGCTTGCGTTGTGCATGCTGGCATGGCTAGAATAGTGTCGTCCGCGTATTGAATGACTGGGTAGTCCGTTTGATTGGTCGAGGGGAAAGGCAGCTGGATTGCTCCTCTAGTGTAGGCGTCATTGATTGCTGCTTGCAAGAGATCAGCCGCCAATACAAACACCAGAGGCAAGAAGGGATCGCCTTGCCGGACCCCGCATTTACAATGGAATTGCCGTCCAGGTACACCGTTCAAGAGAACCGCAGATTTACCAGACCCAAAAATGCATTGCACCCAGCCAAGCCATTTGTCATTAAAGCCCATATTCTTCATTATTGTTAGCATGGCTGCATGATCAATAGTGTCGAACGCCTTGGCAAAATCAAGCTTGAGTAACACAGTTTCTTTCTTAGAGGCCTGGCATTGGTAAATGTATTCAAATGCCCAAGCAAGACAATCTTGGATAGTGCGGCTTTTGAGGAATCCATATTGGTTTCGATGAATTATACGTAGGATCACTCTTTGCAGGCGGTTGGCAAGTAGCTTGGTTATGACTTTGAGACAGCAGTTTAGCAAAGTGATCGGTCTATAATCGTTGGCTGATGATGGGGCATTATTTTTGGGTATTAACGTGATGAAACCATCATTAATGCCTTCAAGATTGAGATTACCATCAAAAAATTGGATGCAGAGCTTATAGAAGTCGTGCTTGATAATGTGCCAACAAGATTTCAGAAACGCACCGTTAAAGCCATCCGGGCCAGGTGCACGATCGGCTGGCATGAGCTTAATAACATTATCGATCTCTTCCGTGGTGAATGGAACAGTAAGCTCATCTAACCCATCAACTTTTTAATAATTCTATCCAGATTGAATTTCATATCATGATGTGATGCCGAACCCAATCTTTGCTTGAACGTATTAAAGATGAGTGCCTCTTTTCCAGCATGATTCTCCACGATGGTGTCATTGTCATTGGTCAAGGAGGCAATTTTGTTAATTCTCATCCGTTCAGAGGCCATCGCTTGAAAGAACTTTGAATTCTCATCTCTGAATTTAACCCAACGTATAGTGCAACGTTTTTTCCAATATTGCTGCTGATAAGATAAGAGACGAAGAATATGTGACTTGAGAATCCTCCTAAAGTTTGCTTCTGGTAATGATAGTGGGCGTTTGTTTTCCAACTCATCAAGTTCAAAAAGTGCCTTATTGGAATTTTCAATGGCAATAGAAAGTCTAGAAATCCCTCTGCTCCAAACCTTAAGAGCATGTCTGAGATCCTTTAGCTTTCTGCAAAGAACCGTGGCCATATTGTCGGACCGAATCTGTCTGCCCCAAACTTGCTGTACAATATCAAAAAAACCATGATGCTGAACCCAATAAGATTCAAAATGAAACACCTTTGATCGTGGAATGGAGGTCTCAATTGTGACAACACAAGGTATATGATCCGAAACTGGTCTCCCTAGTGGTTTAACCATGGTCTTGGGGAAGGAAGTGGTCCAGTTGGAGCTAGTAAAGAACCAATCTAGTTGCTCTAAGAGGGGGTCGGTTTGCATATTGCTCCACGTGAACGATCGACCTTTAATAGGTAATTCAACGAGGGCTTGTGAACGAATGAAATCATTAAAGGTTATCATGTCATTAAGATTACCACCTGGTTTATTGCGGTTGTCGGGGCTTCTGATGAAATTAAAGTCGCCGACTAACAACCAATCTTCATTATCAGGCATGTTTAATTAGACAAGCCATTGAATGAATGCAAGTCTTTGGTCCCCCTGGCAAGGTCCGTAGACATTCACAAGAGTCCAACGGTGAGCGGATTGCATTGATTTGAAATTAATGACCTGAGCAAAAGCATCAGAAGAAACAATATCTGCATGAAAAATGGAGCTGTTCCAGATTGTAACGAGACCACCAGAGGCTCCCCGGGAGGGGACAAAAGCAAATTTATCATAGCGTCGTGGACAACAGGATTTAATGAACGCATTATCAAAAGAGGCCATTTTAGTTTCCTGCAAGCAAATCACAGCACAACCACTAGAGTGTATGGCGTTGGTCAGGGCTAGCTGCTTGGCATCAGAGTTCAAACCCCGGACATTCCAGCAAAGAACGTTCCAATTAACTGACAGAACCATAATAAAAGGTAGCGAGAGTAGAAATAAAAGGCTAGGCAGAGGCCGAAGATGGCCCCACCTCCTTATCAGAAAGGAGAGCTTCCTCCGAGAATTCCGTAGCCGGGATGGCACAAAGGGTTGTACCAATATGCTGAATCACCTGGATTGGGGTAGGCAGTGGTGGTGCAGTAGCTGTTATGGCTTCATTCTTCTCGGAGATCGTAACGGAGGAGGCAGAAGGCACAGTCCTTGGCTTGACCTTGGTTTTTTTGGTTGGCGTGTCCGCAACAGAAGGTACTTTGAAACCATCATATTTGTTAGAGCGAGTACTCCTGCGCAGAACAATGGAACAATATGGAGCCACGGTCTTTCCACGACGCCCAACCGAAGCAGAACCAGAAGGAACAGACAAATCCTCTGTTTGTGTCAGGGCAAGGACGGCCGGATCATCGGCAGATGGCTCTGAAGAGCCCAAACTGACACTAGAGCTGGATGAGTTCTCAAGCACAAGTCCTAAGCCCACAGATTAAGAAGTTGGAGCCACAGGGACAACTTTCGAAGTCATGTCCAGCAGGGGTAAACCAATAGCAGCAGTTTCCTGAGCCGGAAGCATCCAAGCCGACAGATCAGGCATCAGGTTTTTGCAAGAGACCGAGGAGGCAAGGTGAGTGGACATGGAAGCTTGGGAAACCACAAAAGAGCCACTATCTTCAGAAAGAACCACTTTGATGTCAATGCTGTTGTTTCTAAAACCAAGCCCAGTGCTCCAAGGGCCATAACTAGCAATGATTGGCATTATAGCGGCCGTGAGGAAAATGTTAATTCTGACAAAAGGAATTCCAGGATTCAGCAGCATGGAGGAGACAGTATCTCCCTGGGACGTCATCTCAATATGCAAGCCCGTCGAGGAGAGGGAGAGATCAATTGTCAGAGAGTTGACACGGGTTGGTGCAGCAACTGCATTAGAGGTATCTTCAGCAGACAAAGCAGGTTCAGTCAGAGAGCTTTCTCCAGGTATCCTAACAAGGGCAATAGTAGAGCTAGTTCCAGTAACCATGGAGTGAAGAACATTTGCTGGCACAAGAACAAAGCTGTCAGACAGAGTGGCACTGGAATCGGAGCTAGTAAAGGCAGAAATAGAGTCATTCCAAGCCATTCCAGGGCTATCATGAAGATTGTTGGCAGGCAGCACACCATCTTGCACCTGTAATCCTTCTGCAGCAAGCCATTCCTGAAAGTTGTACAAAGCCGGTGGAGCTTGAGGAGGAGAAGGAGGCCATTCCCCCCAGTTAACCTGAAAGTGCACATCATTGGCCTAAACATCATGTTGCCCACCTTGCTGCTGCACATCATTAGCAGCACCGTTCCGTGCCATCCAGTTATGCAGTTGGGCTTGATAAAGCTGTTCGGCAGTGAGTCCCTGCCCATACAGGGGGTGTGGAATACCATCCTCCGGTGGTGGATCCTCGCCAGCCGACGGGACCTCAGGCAGGTGGGCATTCCAGTCACTGCTTCTTAACATTGTGACACAAACAGTCCAGCTATGCCTCTCTCCTCCCATCTGACGCATAACAAAGCTCTTTGGCACCAAACGCAAGCTAATCACACGTCACTTGATCAACACAATCTTTCTGTCCGCTCTTGGGCTATGCCAAGTAATCAACTCCCCAAACTTATCAACAGATTTATGAATATAGTGAGAGGTCTGATAGTCATGGGGAAAACCAACATATAGAATCCAAATCTGAGGCCCATAGCTAGTTATGCGCATGTTAATAGCAGCATCATGAGGGACAAAAGAGACTACTGTGTTCATATTTTCATCATCCTCATCAAGCTCAAAGGTTGTGCCCACAACAGCATCTCTAACCACAGAATCCACAAACCCAAAAATGCTAATGCCAAGCGGATAATCATCTACCTCAGTTGGGAAGAAGTTGGATTCGTGAAGCAGGCCCTCAATGGTATGGCGCAGATCTGCCTTGCCGTGGAATGGGACGAACCTGTTAACCTCAACAATGGCAAGGAAGTCATGCCGCAGTGGCGGGTTGGGGCCGATCACCATGTCATCGCGCACCTTCCGATCAGCGGGGCCGAGCTCAATGGTCATACCCTATGGGAGGTAAGGGACGACATTTACCGGATAGTTCGCCATTGGAGCAGAGGGAGGAGCTTGGTGCGAGACAGGGGAGGGGGCGGGCTGGGAGGTGGAATGCGTATCGGCAGCGGTCTTGGGAACCCAAACTCCCCCCTTTTTCCTTTGGTTGGCTGGACAGGAGGTGGCAACATGCCCAGGGTTGCCACACGATGAACATCGAATGGTCCCGCTTGGTCTCCCAGTGTTCATGGCAAGATTGGTCAGATAATTAAACGGTGACTGATTGATAGGATTGCTAGCAGGACTTGCCAATACGGACTCAGCATTAAAGATATTGCCATCCCCAAGATGATAAGGACAACATTAGCCGGAGATAAATCAGAATCCTTATTTTCCTGTCCAGGCAGGGGATTTTTTCCAAGTGGAGAATCAGTGTGGCGATTTCTTGAAGTCTTGGGCTTCCATATGAAACAAGGGGCAGAACCACAGGCCCAAGATGTGTGGCCCAATCTACCACAAGAAGAGCACCTAAAGTAGGCCGGGCAATCAAAAAAATAGTGGTGAGAAGAACCACAAGTGACACAGACCCGAACAGCAGAAGGTTTAGTGGGCTCATTAGGTATGTTGGGCTCAAGGGCCGTGACCAGAACTGAACAGGATTGTGACCCAGTGGCTAAATCGGAGTTAAGAGCCTCATCCGAAGGGCAGTTACTGGCTAGGTGGCCCGACAGATCACAATTAGAACATTTATTGATTCTCTTGTAAATGTAATCCAATGACGGAATGTGCTTTAAGGCCCAAATGGTAGCAATATGCTGAGGTGTGTAGCCAAAGCGTAGATGATCTAGAATATAAAGGATAATGAAAGTGGGAATTGAATTCCAGTAGGCTAGCTTAAAGCTATTCCCAACAAAACGCCGATAACCCCGATCGTTGGTGGACCAATTGAGAGAAAAACTGCCAATTCAAATATTCTTCTGTGAGCATTGATGATGATCATTAAATCCTTGATAGCCAATTTGTCCCTCATTAAATACGAAATTGCCAATTTTGAGGCCCAGTAATTCGTCATTGCATTAAATGTGATTAATAGAGTTACCAAAATTGTCCAGAACCTGCGAGGTGTCAGCACCGGTCGCCGGAGTAAGGATCTCCGGTGAGCAACCATTACGGAGAGGCGCAGAGCTCTGCCTTTGGTCATCCGCTAAAAAATAACCCCTTGGAACTGATGGCCATAGAAGAACGTGGCAACCGCAGCAATTCTTTCATCAGCATGCCAACATTCATCATCAGCAGAGTAGTCATGGACATGAGGCCGGAAAATTTGAAAATGACATACAAAGTCGGGCCAAATTCTGTCCTTGAGATGATAGATGAAGTGACCAACCTTGTTAGAGGCCAGAGAAAACTGAAATCTTCGATCACCCAGACGAAAGACCTTGAAACCAGAGGCTAAGCCACCAATACAGCATTGAAGAGTAATGCCCACAGATTCCTCCGACAAGGTGAAGGAAGCAGAGGAAAAGTAGACGACCAAGAAGAATTCCTTGGATCGCACCGACGGAGAGAAATGCACCGTGGTGCCAAAACGACGACGCACCTGAGCCGCGACCTTAAGGCCCGGGTTGAAATCCCAGTGTAGAAGACCCTCCATGATACCTTCTCTCGGAGTAGTTGTCGGAGTTAGAATCTGATACCCATTCACCAACATGAGCTTGATGTCTTCGTCTTGTGTAGCTCTTTGACGACTTGTCCTTCCTTTCCAAATCCTTGCCAACTCAACTGCTACTACTCAATAATATTCTTTGGCTCCCCTTGCGTCGAATCAATAAATTTGGGTTGAATACTTTACCCTCGAAAGCTGTTGCGATCCCCTACACTTGTGGGTTATCAGGGGGCGGCGCCCCCTTTCCTACTCCCTCTCTCCCTCTCCTTCCTTCCCCCTCTCCCTCTGGGTGGAATCCTACTAGGACTTGGAGTCCTAGTAGGACTCCCCTCCTTGGGCACGGCCCCTAGGGCCGTCCGGCCTCCTCTCTCCCTCCTTTATATACATGGGGAGGGGGCACCCTAGAATACACAAGTTGATCTTTTAGCCGTGTGAGGTGCCCCCCTCCACAATTACACACCTCGATCATATCGCCGTAGTGTTTAGGCAAAGCCCTGCGCTGGTAACATCATCATCGCCATGGCCACGCTATCGTGCTGACGGATGTCGGTGTCAAAACCGGCGGATCTCGGGTAGGGGGTCCCGAACTGTGCATCTAGGATCGATGGTAACAGGAGACGGGGGACACGATGTTTACCCAGGTTCGGGCCCTCTCTATGGAGGTAATACCCTACTTCCTACTTGATTGATCTTGATGAATATGAGTATTACAAGAGTTGATCTACCGCGAGATCGTAATGGCTAAACCCTAAAAGTCTAGCCTATATGACTATGGTAATGTGTCCGTTCCGGACTAACCGCTCTGGTTTATATAGACACTGGGGGATCTAGGGTTTACATAGAGTCGGTTACATAAGAAGGAATCTTCATAATCGGTCGCCAAGCTTGCCTTCCACGCCAAGTAGAGTCCAATCCGGACACGGGTACGGTCTTCGGCCTTCATGTCTTCACGGCCCATCAGTCCGACCCATAGATACCAGGTCGGACGCCCAAGGACCCCTTAGTCCAGGACTTCCTCAGTAGCCCCTGAACCTGACTTCAATGACGAGGAGTCCTGCGCGCAGATTGTCTTCGGCATTGCAAGGCGGGTTCCCCTTTCTTCGAACTCCAAGATAGTCTTCAGATGTATTGGTTGTATCCGGACCTGTATACACAACTACAGAGGATACAATATTTCACAAGTTCAATCCCCCAACAACTTTTTGGCAATATGACTTCACGCCTGCTTCGGCCATTATTTGCAAACTGCTTTAGCTGGCCCATCGCCCCACGTCCCAAGACGCGGTTTTATTGGCGTGTCTTATCCAAGCCGAGATCGTGTCTCCCCTTTTTCAGGGGATTCCTGTCAACCCGGACGTGGGTTACCCAACCGTCGTTTGGGTACAACTCCTTGGAAACAGGCAAGTTTTGAGGACCGGGAGGAGGCACTTAATATTCACAGCCTCTATATAAGGGTACCGCTCCGTATTTTTCCATCAGGCTTGCTTCTTCCTCAACCCTTGATACCTCGAGTTCCAACACCCAGGTTTCGACCAACACAAGCTCCGATCATGTCCGAATCCAACCGTCAAGGCCGGTGGGTGGCCTCTTCTGTCATAGAGGAGGATATTGTGAAGCTTCGAGCGACCAGATATCTGACCACAGAAATCCCTCATCGGCTTCCTGCCAAGGGGCAGATTATTCCTGCTCCCAGATCTGGCAAGAGGGTCATGTTCCTATCCCACTTTCTTCGCGGGTTAGGGTTCGCACTTAACCCCTTCGTCCGGGGGCTCATGTTCTATTATGGGCTAGATTTTCATGATCTGGCCCCGGACTCTATTCTTCTTATATCGGCGTTTATCGACGCGTGCGAAGCCTTACTCCGAACTCCTCCGCACTTTGGCTTGTGGCTCAAGACCTTCAATGTAAAGCCGCAAGTGATAGAGGGGGAGCAGGCAGAGTGTGGTGGCACCACTGCGGGCAAGCTCACTAGCACTATTTGGTTTCAGGGATCCTTCGTCGAATCTTCCGACTTATGGCAGCAGGGGTGGTTCTACATCACCGAGCCTTGTGGCTCTAAGTGGGCACCTGTGCTTGCGTTCCGATCCGGCCCCCCAATTCGGCTCGCTTCATGGATCAATGAGGGGTTGGACTGGGGATCCATTGATGAAGTGCGGACTCTGCAGGGTCGCATCCGAGGCCTTGCCGAGAAGGGCATCGATCTTGTTGATGTTATTCAAGTAATGCTGGTCCATCGGATTCTGCCGTGCCAGCGGCGGCCTCGCTGCATGTGGGAGTTTAACCCAGAAGGGCGGCAGACTCTTCAGCACTTCTTCGGCACTACGCATGAAGGAATGAGGAGGTTATTTTTCGAGGAACGAGAGCAATGGCCCGCCACCACCGAAGACATCGACCTCCATATCAATCATTCGACCACCCCGGTAAGTATTACACTTCTGAACACCCGGTAGTCGAGCGTCCCATAATAAGATACTGAGCAATCCATCTTTTTCCAGGGCTGGATAAAGAAGGTGGAACGGATTAGGTGTCCGGCTCCTCTTCCCGAAGACTCAGCTACTCCGGTGCTGGTAAGGATGCTAGCCTTGGCGCCATGCCCGGTGCCGGTAAGGGAGGGTAAGGAGGAGAGTGAGAAGGCTCAAGAGGACCTTGGTTCTGGAGGTAAGTCGGACACTGAGTCCGGGGAGATCGACCTTTCCTTGCCTGAAGACAGAGGCAAAAAAGGATCCAGTATCCCTTCTCCTAGCAGGAGGAAAAGGGCCACCTCCGAAGATTGGGAGGGGCGGTCTTCTAAGAGGGGCAAGATGCCACCGGCGAGCGGCTTGGGTTTGGAAAGCAATGCCGCCGAACAGCTCCAACAAGGGGACGAGCCCTCGGCCAAACCGTAAGTGAATCCGGAACACTTTGATAGCGTCTTCTTCGTTGCTGTTAACCGAAGATATTCGTAATGCGTTCATGCATTTTTGCAGGTCGGCACCGAGTTTTTCTGGGCAATCCTCTTCTTCGGGAAGTCTCCTCCCAGAGATGATGGAGAGCGAGACGCCTCCTCGAACCTCTTCGCCTAATAAGGCCGATGACTCTGAGGTGTCGTCGCGGAGGGTCCCTTTTAATCAACCAGTTGCGCCAGGGACAAAGGCGGCAGTGCCCGAAGGTGGACCTCCGACCGTCCGGGAGTCCGGGGCTGATGATAGTAAAGACCCCGGACTGTCTGGCTCGCAGCCAACAGTGGTTCTGGAGACGGGTGAACAGATTCCTTTAGAGGATGGTGGTGCTCCTAGAGCGGCTCCCGGAGACCAGGGGGCTCCGGATATATTGCGGGACATGTTGTAAAAAGCATCTGTCTCGGGGGAATAGCGTACCTTGATGGGTACGGTGATTGATAAGATTTTGTCCGTGAAAAGCGGATTAAATGAAGCCTTCATGAGCCTACTGAAGGGCTTCGAGGTATGCGACATAATGTTTTCAGTTATGCTTCCTTTGCAAAGATGCGCCTGTATATAGGCAGTAGCCCCTGAGACTCAGGTTGTCTTCCATTAGGAAGCAAACAGAGGATCAACAATGATCGTTTTGAGGACTAACCCGATGAGTTTGAACACAGGCTGCTTCCCCTTTGGCCACTTCCCGGACTATGGAAATTGCCGAGCTATAGCGGAAGCTTGACGTGGCAGGGGATGATCTTGCATTAATCAATATGCGTCCTGACGAGTCGCAAGGTATGTATTCGGTGCAATCCCCCTACCTTTTTGTGGTATAAGCGTGACGCTAAAATTTATATGGTGGAGTATGCATGGCTGCAGATGGTGCTGCCGCCGTTGAAGTTCTTCGAGCGGAGCTGGCCCAGGCTAAGGAGCAGGCCCGGCTTAGTCGTGCCGCGGCCGAAAAGGCAGCTGCCGAGCTGAAAGCGGAACAAGCTGCACGGCGCCAGGGCGAGGAGAAGATATCCCTGGTGGCGCTTGAACTGGTAGGTGCTACTGGCCGCTGTGCACTTCTGGAGAAGGAGAATAAAGCCTTAACGGCTGAACTGGACCAGGCCTTACAAGAGGCGTGGGGAGCGCGATCAGAATCCAGAGCCGTCCGTGAGGAGGTCCGGCAGGCTAGGGACATTGCAGCTGGAAAGCCATTTCTGCTGCAGACTAAGTTCGGTGACCCGAACTATGGGCAACTTAACCAAGTGTGGAGTTCTCCAGATGAGTTCTTAGACTTGCCGAAGAGCTCTTCTGATGCGGCGCATTATTACCAAGCGCGAGATGGTTATGCAACGGCGAAGCTTTTTTGGTCGCACTTTGGCGCATCGAAGCGCCCTCTGTTGCTCAATGAACAGCTGTCCCAATGGGACAAACTTCATAGGATGTCCGGCGCTGCCATGAAGGATGTCATAATCCGGTTGTGGCCAACCGAGCCTGTTCCGAATAGCTATTTCGGTTTGGTGCAAAGGCTTGTTGACGCGGTGCCGCGTATCGACGCTGTGAAGCGGTCAACGTGCATTGAGGGTGCACGGATGGCTGTTGCCCGAGTCAAGACGTTCTGGGGGAAGATGAAGGCCATTGATGTTGCGACGAGGAGTCCACCCAAAGGCAAGGACAGTCCGGAACCGGAGTATTATTTTGAAGACGTCCTAGAGGCCGACCGCTTGATAGAGGGTCAGTGCTCGAAAGACATAATGTTCGAGTGAGATGTATGGGAATTGTAAAAGACAATTTTATAGTTAATCTGTTTTTATGTTTTGCTCGAAAGCTTGAATTCCTCCTGTGCGGCCGTTTAATATAATCTGAAAGTTTTCCAGTCGTCGGCTTCAGCCCCCTCGTAGGAAATACGGGGGTGTTCGGGAAAGCATTTAATCACTCTTGATCCAACGTCTTGGTCCATGAAGGAGGTGATAATGCGGCGAACCAGGCAATCTTACTATAGGGCATTAACGCTTTCACTTAGCCATAGGAGTTTTATTGTGGGGCTACGACATAGCCCCTGGTATGTATGCGGCATCATGTTTGATCTTTTAAATAAGATCCCTCGTGTTACATGGAGAATCGCTAAAGATTCCAAGAAGTCGTCAAGTGGTTGACCAGCTCTCGCCGCATCATGACAGTTAGTTTTCGGCTTTCTCTACTGAGGTGCTCATCCGGTTTAGACCAGGGCACAATCGCAGTAGTTCTCCCTTTACTACCCTAGCCGATAGAGCGGAAGGTAGGGTAGCAAGCACAGGAGCCGGGCAACCCAACTATTGACCCAAGACAATGATTCAGAGTTGATGCATATAAGGCCAAACTTGCGACGCCGAAGTGCGCTGTAGAGCTGTTCGGGCTTTTGCTGGAAACTCATTTGTTCCCATACCGAGCCCCTGGCAGGTTATGCCAGGGTATACTTGTGAAGCAAACGTGGCAGCCGTATTCCATAGCGAGACAACACGGATGATTAGTTCGGATATGTTTTACTGGGAACTGAGCGGTATGCCAATGATTACTTATGATATATGTAAAAGCTATCCTCTCGGCTATTTGACATGCTCGGGGTTGGAGGCTGAGGAACAAGCATAGTACGGGCTCAAGGAATAGAGAGTGTGGTCTACAAAAAATTATTTTGGACCTCCTGTCGCACGTCTGCGCCGCCCGTCCTCGGTGGGGGGAGTCCTTGATGGAAGTAGCCCCTTCGATGAGTATATGAATCCGGACTCCGATAGAGCTGGTTTTCAGATGTTTATCCTGTTCGCCACCTATTTTAAAGGATAGAGAAAGAGGAAATAAAGAGAAAATAAATAATAACAATAAAAGAAGTTGCTGGAGTGCTTGCAGGCTTGTCCGTATTGTGCTTCCGCCAATACCCATGGTATCTTGAGTGCGTAATGATGTATGCGCGGTACAAATTTTGTGGGTGTACGAAGTGGGCGGCGGAAGCCGGGTTGCTATTTCCGTTCTGGGAGTAGTTGAACTTTGGGTGGAAATTGCTTCTGAGCCCTGGTACTTCGTTGGTGAACCTTTCCCTCATCCCTGTCGTCTAGTGGCCTCCTTCCCCTGTGTTCGGCGTTGAGCTTGCCGGCCTGTTTAAGGACCCAGCAGTTTCTGTTAGTATGATTGGTTGGTTTATCGGGGTGGCCATGAATCTGGCAGGGTCGGTCAAATGTCCTGTCTAGGTTGGATGGCTTGTCGTGATTTACCTTGAATGGCTTCTTCCGCTGACCGAGCTTGGGATTGCTGAATCTGGCGTTGACCACTTTGTCGCGTGATCTGTTGTTATCATTGCGAATGTTGTATTTGCTTCGTCGTGGCTTACCGTTGCCGTCTCGGATTTCGGAAGTGCCCGGGTCGCTGGCGCTGTTGCTTCTGCGAGCGAGCCAGCTGTCTTCTCCCGCGCAAAAGCGGGTCATCAGAGCAGTGAGGGCTGTCATGGATTTGGGTCCTTCTTGGCCGAGGTGGCGTGTCAGCCATTCGTCCCGGATGCTGTGTCTGAAGGCCGCAAGGGCTTCCGCATCCGGACAGTCGACGATTTGGTTCTTTTTGACTAAGAACTGAGTCCAGAGCTCCCTAGCTGACTCTTCGGGCCGCTGGACAATGTGGCTTAGGTCATCGGCATCTAGTGGCCGGACATATGTTCCTTGGAAGTTGGCAAAGAAGGCTTCTTCCAAGTCCTCCCAGCTGCCTATGGAATTTTCAGGCAGGCTATTTAACCAGTGCCGAGCTGGCCCTTTTAACTTTAGTGGGAGGTATTTAATGGCGTGGAGGTCATCTCCAGGGGCCATATGGATGTGGAGAATAAAATCTTCTATCCATACCGAGGGATCGGTTGTCCCGTCGTATGGTTCAATATCGCCGAAGGAGTCCGTTTGTGGTTTTCGGCTCGGGCGTGGCTAGGTTTGTCACGTCCGAATAGGTAGCCGTCGTCATGTGTCGGGACATGCCCTCGCAATCCGTACATCGGTCTTGCGTGTCCTGCTCTACTGTCCAAGTCCCCTCGAAGGTCGTCTGTACAACCACGAGCTGTGTTATTCCTGCCTTTACGGCGAGGTAGGGCGGTCTCGAGTTTGGCTTGAGTTGCCTCTTTATCCGGACCGGGTTGTCGTCGACCTGCCGCATGGTGTGATAATGGTATGGGCTCCAACGCCTCGTTATCGAACTGAGGTAGCGATCCATGCTTCGGGTAGCTTTTGGCTGGGCCACTAAGGCCGTATTCTTCAGCAGCCAGGACTTTGGTCCATCTATCATTGAGCAGGTCTTGATTAGCTTGAAGTTGCTGCTGCTTCTTTTTCAGGCTCCTTGCGGTAGCTATTAGCCTGCGCTTGAAATGCCCCTGCTCGAGGGGTCCTTCGGGTACGATGAAGTCTTCGTCGCCGAGGCTTACCTCGTCTTCGGAGAGCGGAAGGTAGTTGTCGCTGGGCAGGGCCTGTTCGTCGGGGCTGGCTTGCCCGTTTTCTTGTTTCTCCTGTTTGGATTTTACTCCGACAGGGTCTTCATTGTGTTCGGTGTCGTCCGGGGTATTGTTTCTTCCGGTGCCGGTGTTGCTGTCTTTTGGTGTATCGACCATATACACATCGTGTGAAGAGGTGGCCGCCCAACTTCTTATGCATGGTTGGTCTTGGCATTGCTCCTTGTCAGCATCACCGTCAGAGCTGTCGATGTCTTCGGAGCCCCAGTTAAGCACGTCAGTTGAGTTTTTGACAGTAGCTATGAAGTGGGTGGCGGGTGGGAAGAAAAATTCTCCATCAGCCCCCAGTTCGAACCGAACATAGTCCGGCTGTGAGTCCCCTGCCAAGGATAGTTTTTTTAATGCATTTAGCATATCGCCCAAGGGCGAGTGTTGA
Source organism: Triticum aestivum (assembly GCF_018294505.1). Lineage (NCBI taxonomy): Eukaryota > Viridiplantae > Streptophyta > Magnoliopsida > Poales > Poaceae > Triticum > Triticum aestivum. The sequence continues at coordinate 299,185,565 of NC_057808.1, read as the reverse complement.
AAGATGTCTGCGGCGCTGAACTCGAAGATCGATAACCGATCCAACTCGGTGTCCGCAGGCATACGTGGTTCAAAATTTATAGCTGAAAACGAGTCCGGAATTCCGTCGGCGCAGATATTGTAAGGTGTAGAGTCCGCGTGCGGCTCTAATGCCATGGATTCTGCGGCCTCGGACGGTACGATCTGCTCCGGATCTAAGGCCGTTGCAGCAGCAGCAGGAACCATCTCCTGGATGTGATCCGATGACAGATTTAAGTCATGTTCATCGGAGCGAGGACGAGCGATCGCCGCGGTCTCGAACCCATTGAAGATCAAGTCTCCACGGATATCCGCGACGTAGTTCAAGCTTCCAAATCTGACCTGGTGGCCAGGGGCGTAGCTGTTGACCTGCTCCAGATGGCCAAGCGAGTTGGCCCGCAGTATGAAGCCGCCGAACACAAAAATCTGTCCGGGGAGGAAGGTTCCTCCTTGGATAGCGTCACTATCAACGATTGAAGGGGCCATCGAATCTTTCGTCGACGGCACAGTGGAACTCTCAATGAAAGCACCAATGTCGGTGTCAAAACCGGCGGATCTCGGGTAGGGGGTCCCGAACTGTGCGTCTAGGATCGATGGTAACAAGAGACGGGGGACACGATGTTTACCCAGGTTCGAGCCCTCTCTATGGAGGTAATACCCTACTTCCTGCTTGATTGATCTTGATGAATATGAGTATTACAAGAGTTGATCTACCGCGAGATCGTAATGGCTAAACCCTAGAAGTCTAGCCTATATGACTATGGTAATGTGTCCGTTCTGGACTAACCCCTCCGGTTTATATAGACACCGGGGGGATCTAGGGTTTACATAGAGTCGGTTACATAAGAAGGAATCTTCATAATCGGTCGCCAAGCTTGCCTTCCATGCCAAGTAGAGTCCAATCCGGACACGGGTACGGTCTTCGGCCTTCATGTCTTCACGGCCCATCAGTCCGGCCCATAGATAGCAGGCCGGACGCCCGAGGACCCCTTAGTCCAGGCAACAGAACTCTCCCTCGGCCTCAACTGGATCAAGAGTACGAGGGACGTCATCAAGCTAAATGTGTGCTGAACGTGGAGGTGCCGTACGTTCGGTACTTGGATCCGTTGGATCGCGAAGAAGTTAGACTACATCAACCGCGGTACTAAATGCTTCCGCTTTGGGTCTACGAGGGTACGTGGACACACTCTCCCCTCTCGTTGCTATGCATCTCCCAGATAGATCTTGTGTGTTCGTAGGATTTTTTTTGAAATTACTGCGTTCCCCAACACTCCCCCCTCCCTCTCCGGTGAGTCGACGACCACCACCTCGCCCCTCTCCGGCGAGTCGACGACCACCACAAACCAAACCAGTCCGCCGCTCGGCCTCCGCCGGTCCTAGCCTTGCCGGGAGGATGGCGGCTCCCTGAAAAAACAGAGAGAGAAGCGAGGATGAGAACCAACCCGCACAGTCCAGATGACCAAAATGTACGAGCGATAGAACATAAAAGACGAGCCTACCTAGCCGCACGACCCACGCTCCAATCCCATCTTCCACCTCTAGCGCGCCGCACCCTTACCATGCCGCCACTCGTCGCCGGCCCCAGCGCATACACCTACCCAAGTCCTAATAATCCTAAAGAAGGAGAGAGGGCTGATCTGAAGATACACAGAAAAAATTAGCCGATCCGAATATACACAGAAAAAATTTGAGATGCCATTTGAGCTATAATAATCCTGAAGAAGGAGAAGAGCCGATCTGGAGATACAGAAAAAAAATTGGTGCAGCCATGGTGTGCCCAGCCTGATTCATACAGAGATGGCCAAGGATGGTACAGGGAAGAGCTCACGGAAGAGAAAACTTGGTGATTTCACCCGAGCCGCCCCAGAATCCTTCCGCCACCGGCAAATGAGCAGCACCACCAGACCTCCTCCCTCGCTTCCGCCATAGGTCCAACCAGTCCTAATAATCCTAAAGAAGGAGAGAGGGCTGATCTGAAGATACACAGAAAAAATTAGCCGATCCAAAGGTACACAGAAAAAAATTTGAGATGCCATTTGAGCTATAATAATCCTGAAGAAGGAGAAGAGCCGATCTGGAGGTACAGAAAAAAAATTGGTGCAGCCATGGTGTGCCCAACCTGATTCATATAGAGATGGCCAAGGATGGTACAGAGAAGAGCTCACGGAAGAGAAACCTTGGTGATTTCACCCGAGCCGCCCCAGAATCCTTCCGCCACCGGCAAACGAGCAGCACCACCAGACCTCCTCCCTCGCTTCCGCCATAGGTCCAACCAGCCCCCGAGCGTGCTAGCCGGCCGCCAGATCTGGCAAGCAACCGAGCCGCCACTGCACGCCAGCCCCGCAGCCCGCCGTTGCTCCCAGCCAGCCACCGGGAGGGGTGTGATAGCCTGGCTTATTAGGAACACTACTCATATCAATAAGGAATTTCTTCTTTTCCGGGAGCCCATTCGGACAGAACTCCAAAATTAAGCGTGTTCAGTTTGGAGTAGTTTCAGGATGGGTGACCGACCAGGAAGTTGCTCCCGGGTACGCATGAGTGAGAACAAAGTGCGCAGAAAAGACTAGTATTGATCTGTGGGCCAGTCTAGATCCCGCCAGGAGTAACGACCACCGGCGGGTATGCCCGGGGCGTGACAAGGGGCTCCACCACCACGGCACCGGTACTCCGCTCCGGCCCCCGTGAGCCGCCCAAGCAGGCCGCGGCAGCAAACACACACACCAACGCTGCCAGAATTTCCCCCGCCAGCTTTGGCAGCCGGGAAGTGGCTAGGTGGTGAGGTGGATGGAGAAGAGGAGGAGGAGGAGCGCTTGATGGTGAGGTAGCAGGAGGAGGAAGATCGAGGCGGAGCGGCGCTGGGGTGAGGATGAGAGGAATGGCGAAGTGTATAAGGGGCAGTCACTGGGCGCTCAGTGGGGATTTGTTGCTTGCTATTGCTTTTTTAATCAATTATTGTTGCTGTACACCGACTGGAAGCTGCTTGATGCTATGCGTGCTAGCACAAAAAAAATCTGGTGCTCATCCTTTGGATTTACGTGCGATCATTAATGGCGCTGGTTGATTATTTGACTGTACCGAGCTGGCACTCTTGCACTCTGATGGCAACAATTCCAACTTATGCCATCTGCTGATATTCATGTTTTTTTTGCGAGAATTTTTTTCAATTTATTCATCTTCAATCATGATAGTACAATGAACACTAGAAATAATAAAAATTACATCCAGATTCGTAGACCACCTAGCGACGACTACAAGCACTGAAGCGAGCCGAAGGCGCGCCGCTGTCATCGCCCCTCCCTCGTTGGAGCCGGGCAAACGTTGTTGTAGTAGACAGTCGGGAAGTCGTTGAGCTAAGGCCCCATGAAACCAACGCACCAGAACAGCAACCGCCGCAGATGAAGAGTGTAGATCAAAAGAATCCAATCTGAAGACACACGAAGTAAGACGAACGCCGAACAGATCCGAGCAAATCCACCAAAGACAGATCCGCCGGAGACGCACCTCCACATGCCCACCGATGATGCTAGACGCATCACCAGAACGGGGGCTAGGCGGGGAGACCTTTATTCCATTTTCAGGGAGCCGCCGCCGTCTCGCCTTCCTGAGCATGACACAAACCCTAACAAGGCTCAAAAACATATCTAAAAACGGAGCCCTCCCACTGGCAAGGGCCGAGATCCACTCCGCCTCCATGGTCGTAAGGCCACTGGAGGTGGGATGGGCCGGCACCGGCGCCAGCGGGAGGTAGAGAATCTTAGTTTGTTTGGAGGCGGCGGTTGTAGCTTGCTGATATTCATGTTACTGTGATATTGGAAATAAATTAAATATTATACTGTAGTTCATAGGAAAGGAGCAGAAATCTGGGCAAAACATAAAGTTGTGTTGTACATATGCTGAGAAAGGTTTGTAGATGAAACAAGTTATGATTATTAGTCATGGTAGCTCTAGGAACAGCTAGAGTAAACTAGGTATTGTAATGCTAGAGTAAGGATGGAGTTGTGTTGTTGAGAAAGGTTTGTAGATGAAACAAGTTATGATTATTAGTCATGGTAGCTTTAGGAACAGCTAGAGTAAACTAGGTATTGTAATGCTGGACTAAGGATGGACCGTGCTCGGAGAAATAAAAAATATGCTGCCCTCCGTGGCATAATATATCCAACATGTTTCCATTGTGCTTTGCAGAATTTTTCTTGAAAGCATACCGAGCAGGCCATATATTCAACAAAACTCAGAAACGATGCAATATGCCTTTTCTTGAACGCGACCAGGTACATGTCAAAACCATTTTCCATAATCATGGAACCAAGTTTGGAGCAGAAATGATCTCACATAAAAGGAAGGCGGAAATGAATGTATGGACTTGTAACTAGGAACCGCTCTATCGAATATCCAATTCTGAGCCCGGGCTCATCCGCACCCGGTCAAAAAACAATTCATAAAAAATTCAAAAAAAGCAAAAAAATCCAAATTTTCTGTGCAAGCTAGATAATTTGTTGCGTGAGGTATGCTCCAAATTTCAGAGTATTTGGACATTTGAGTAGCTTTCAGCAAAAAAGACAAATTTTGTCAGAACAGTATATGAACAGTACACTTTTTAATAGACCCCAAATTTGTCTTTTTTGCCGAGAGCTACTTAGATGCCCAAATGATTTGAAATTTGGAGCGGACATCACACATCAAATTATCTACCTTGCCAAAAAAATTAGAATTTTTTGAATTTTTCTAGTATTTGTTTTGATTTTTTTATTCAGCGCTGGTGCAGAGCCTGGGAGCCAAAACGCCTCCGCTCTATTAGGCCGGCCTAACACTGTTTCTGAGCATGAATTTTTTTCGTGTGGGTTATTCACCTTTGTAGCATCAGTTTTCTTTGGGGTTTTTTTTCGTTTTTCTTTATTTTCTCCTGTTTTCTCTGTTTCCTTCTTTGGTTTTCACTAGTTTTCTTCTTTTTATTTTTATTTTATTTTTTCCTTTTCCCCCAAAATAACTATTTTAATACAGTGTATGTACATTTTTTGTATACATCCGGAATATTTTTTATACATGTTAAAAAAATTAATACATGATTAACATGTTTTCAGATATATGTTTTCATGTCTATTTGTTTCCGTACACATTGTATATATATTTTGCATCTAAAACATTCTTTTATATACATTTAACATTTTAAAATAAATGATTAACAGTTTTTCAAATACTTTTTTTGAACATTTTCTCATATACACTGTGAAACATATTTTTGTATGATATGAAAATTATTTTTAAACTACGTGCACATTTTTATACATTGGATAATTTTCTTAAGAAATGTCACAAACATTTCTTTGTGTTGCGTGAACACCTTTTTTATATGTAATGTAAAAAAATGGTACGAAACATTTTCTTTAATTACATGAACATTTGTTTACATTGCACGCTCATTTTTTTAATGCCACGTACATTCTATTGAAACACGTGAACATTTTGTAATGTCACACACATTTTTCTTCAAAGGTACAAACAGGCTTTTGAAAGTTGGGCGAACATATTTTTACATTGTATTTACGATTTTTTAAATGCGTGATGACACTTTAAAAAAATTAACTATTTTTTCATGAAAATCATAATGTCCTACACCACTTTGGAGCTCCAGGTCATGGCAAATGTGGTGCACGGAGGAGATCGGGAGTGGAGGTGTCGTGTGGTGTGGTGTGGATCGTGTCGGGCTGACAACGTATAAATAGTGGGCGCCGACTGGGCCAAGCGGTGGACCGTGTGAATGTCGGCCTAGAGTGGGATTCTCGGCAACCGTGCTTGTTTAATGTCGACGGGCGCACGGACGGGCAACAAGTTTGAATGCGGAGAGAGCAATTTGGTCACTTCGCTCCGGCATGAACAGGCGCGGAGACTGGGACGTGGCGCGGGTACTCTCAGTGAGCACGCCGCTTCAGTGCCGGCTCCAGTGAGAAGTCGCGTCCGCTCTGGTTTGACATGAACGCGCTAGTGCTCTGGAGAGGCGCTGGTCGCATGAATATGCGGCAACCGCTTCATGCGGGAGAGGGTTCTGGGTGGGATCGGGGTGTCAGACGTGTGCGTGGCAGCGCTCCAGACATTCCATTCGGAGCCACCGAAGCAACATGGAAAACCTTTTGTTATCACGTCAAAAAATTCGAGCCATTCCAGTCGGAACTTCCGGTGTGTTAACAAAGAGTGTGCCTTTGCTGGGGTACTCACTTCGGAGCCAACGATTGATTTTCATTCGGACCTACCTATGCATTTGAAAGTTGTCACTTTTGTTCACTTCGGAGCCACCGATCAAAATTAGTTGAAGCCTCTGAGATGTGCAAAAGGGTGAGTAACGGTAGATTTTTAGTCTAGCCTATTTATACCCCCACCTATCCCACCGGTTCAATTTGAAGCAAACTCCATTCCCATCATATGTTCTGAGAGAGAATTCCACCTAATTGTGCCAATTTCAAACCCTTTGATATCTAATATCCTCTTGCTTTCCACTCCTACTCCAAATCCATAGCCAAATATTGAGGGGAAAATTTTGTTTTTGCCACTCTAGATTTTGCCAATTTTCCTTATGCCACTCTAGATTTTGACATTTCACTTTTGCCACTCTTAGTTTTTGGCAATTATCACAATTGCCATTCTGTGGCAAAAGCAAAATAATTTTATTTCCTTTTTGCCACTCTTAGCTTTTGACAATTATCACAATTGCCACTCTGAAAATTTTGCTTTTGCCACGGGAATGGCAATTGTGACAATTATCAAAAACTAAGAGTGGCAAAAGTGAAATGTCAAAATCTAGGGTGGCATAAGGAAAATTGGCAAAATCTAGAGTGGCAAAAACAAAATTTTCCTAATATTGAGAGAGCGTGAGTGTTGAGGAGATTATCTATTGAAGCGCAAGCAAGGGATTCATTGTCAAGCAATCTCCATCTTGTTACTTTTGGAGGGTGGCCTCGTAGATTGGGTAGGTATTACTTGGAAGTCTAGTTTGTTATAACCCAAGAAGGTTGTACGGGCTTGGAGATCGCCTACTTCGTGAAGATATACCTTAGTGGGCTGGTCCTTCGTGGGCGCAAGCCATGTTGGAATACATTTGGTTGCTCCTTTTCTGGACCCTTTTGTGGGTGAGTCCTTCATGGACCTTATTCCTTCGTGAAATCACAATCAGGATACTTTTGATCTTGGATCCTTCGTGAATCGAAGCCTTCATCGATGTGGATATGTAAGATCGCGCCAACTATCCGAACCATGGGAAAAATCTTCAACGAGCCAATTATGTTTGTGATTCTCTCAACTCTACCCCCTCTTACTTTGCACTTGCATGTCTTTACTTTCCACTGTCTAAACTCTAGACTTGCACGTGTAGGGTGCTCTATTGATTGCTAGAAAATTCTAAAATATGCCAAGGATTTAAAACTTGGGAAAAGAGTCCATTATTGTGCTTAGTAGTCTATTCACCACCCCCTCCTATAGACATACTTACCGATCCAACAGACTTGATGTTGACTTGGCTCCATTTTCATTGTCGCCATGCAGCTGTGGTTGGAAAAGGCGCTAGGCGTAAGCAAGGTCGCTGGCCTTCGCCTAGCGCCCAAGCGGTGCTTAAGCGCCCTAGGCGCAACCTAGGTGTATGTATATTTTGGATATCATGGTGTATTTGGGTTTTATAATGTACACATATATTGATTTAAGGCATATAAGTGAGTGAAATACCAACTAATGCAAATGGAATATGACCCTTTTGGCATGTTTGGGCAATAAGGTATGATTTCTCATTCGAGCGGACAATTTCTTGCTTGTCCTGCCTAGAGTTTCGCTTATGCCCTAGGCGAGGCATTTGGTCGTTGCCTAGCGCCTAAGCATGCCTAAGCACCTCCTAGGCACTGCCTTTTCCAACAGAGGTATCCTCATAAGATGGGGGTGGAGTGGGTGGATCAGCTGACATGTCCGTACACCTCCGGTGAGAACAAGAAGTACGAGATGGTGGTGGATCCGAGCTTGTGCCACAACAATATTGTGTGGTTTTTTAGGATCCCTTTTATGCCAAGAGAAAATCCCAGGCTCGGGCGGTAGTGTTCTCTTCATGGCGGACGTCGTGGTAGGATGTCCATCATCTCCATGATGGTTGTAGGATGGTCAACTCGCGACAATTAAAGCCAAGTGATGTCTGATACGTCTCCAACTATCTATAATTTGTCTAATTTCCATGCTATTATATTATCACTTTTGTATGCTTTTATATGCCATTTTATATTATTTTTCTGGACTAAGAGCATCTCTAGCAAACCCCTTATATCATGCCGAACTGCAAAATAACCGCTAGTTCACAATTTTGCATGAAAATATTGGCCCGAACAGATACCGTATCGGACCACGGCCTTTGAAAAAATTTGTGGGGCACGGCAAATTCTCCCCCTCAACCTTTAGAAACATGGGGCGGGAGTCCGACCCGAGGGTGACCCCTATAGCTAGCGAGATTTAGCGGGAGGGACATTTTCGCGCGGCAGTTCTCGCTCTCCCTTCCCCCCGCCGTCATTAATCTTCCTCCGCCCTCTCTGGACCACCTTCCCCGGCTTTGTAGCGCCGCCATGGACGCCTCCTAGCCGTCGCCCGTCACCGTGGAAGTCATGGACATGCCAACCCCTCAAGCAGAACTCGTCGCCAGCCGTGTCACGCCCGTCGCCGTTCAAGCCTCCATCGCCCATCCCCGTAAGCGCCAGGGCAACTTCATCGTCCAAAGCGGCGCTCCCACAGCCGCACCGGGAAGGCATGCGCGCTCGCCGCCACTGCCGCTGCCAATTTGGTCCAGGCTGTTGATACTTCTCCAACGTATCTATAATTTTTTATTGTTCCATGCTATTATATTATCTGTTTTGGATGTTTTATATGCATTAATATGCTATTTTATATTATTTTTGTGACTAACCTATTAACCTAGAGCCTAGTGCCAGTTTCTGTTTTTTCCTTGTTTTTGAGTTTCGCAGAAAAGGAATATCAAACGGAGTCCAAACGGAATAAAACTTTCACGATGATTTTTCTTGGACCAGAAGACACACGTGGGACTTGGAGTCCAAGTCAGGAGACCCTCGAGGAGGCGGCAAGCTAGGGGGCATGCCCCAGGGGGGCGCCCCTAGGGCTTGTGGCTCCCTTAAAGACCTCCCGGCCTACTTCTTCGTCCTATAAGTTCACTATATTCCAAAACCCTCAGAGGGAGCCACGAAAATACTTTTCCGCTGCCGCAACCTTCTGTTCCCGTGAGATCCCATCTTGGGGCCTTTTCCGGCGATCTACTGGAGGGGGATTTGTCACAACCCTAGATTCATGTTTCTAAATAGTGGCATTTTATCCATGCATCATGTCTAATTTTATCTGAAACTTGAAATGGGGACTAATAAACCGTAGCAACAAATGAAATTCAACTAGGGTCAAAATTAAATCTTTCAGTGAACCCAAAATGCCCTTCATAAATGTTCATCACTTTTGTATTGGTCTAGAACCTCTGGAAAAAATGGTGCACACTTCTCTAGGACACTCTAGATTTTTGAATTAAATCATAAGTATTTAAATGTCCAAATAATCTTGAAAGCATTTGAGGGCTGTTGGAAATATTTTCAAAAGTGCCCACAATTATTTTCAGGATTTAAAAAAATGAATTAGTATTTTTACTAATTCAAAATAGAGGCAAACAATAGAAAACAGAAACAAATTTAAAACAGAGAGAGTTTTTACATGGAGCTTACCAGTGCAGTCCACTTGGCCGGCCCAGCACTGCTGGCTCGTGCCAGTCATCCCCAACCTCTGCCACAAGGCAGAGGCGAGGGAGGGTACGACGCGCGCGCGAGGGTGCCACGCCACCTGCCTGCCCCTTCCCCCTCGACGCCCTGGCCTCTCTCGACGTCGACACACACCTCCCCCGGGCCTCTCACTCTTCCCCGTGCTTCCCCCCTGTGCTCTCTCTCTCTCTCTCTCTCTCTCTCTCTCTCTCTCTCGCACGGTCGAACGCCGGCGACCCTGCCGTTTACACTACACGCGACCATAGCCACCCCCTGGCCCCACTGTCGTGCCCACGAGCTCGGACCCATCTTCCTGCGTCATCTCCATCATCTACGCATCGCCAGACGCCCTGTGAAGCCACGCCTTCGCCCTCGTCTTCAACTCCGGGTGCCAGAGATCGCCACCGCCGTCTCGTCGCCTCCAGGCCTTCCCTGAGCACGCTGACCATCCCATCGTCTCTGTTGTGAGCCCCTGACCACTTACCCCTGCTCCCCTCCTCAAATTCGTGCCGCAGCCCCGCGCCTATGCTGGCCCGAGCACCGCCGCCACCATAGCTCGCTGCCGCCGCTACTTCAGCCCACCCCAGCACGTGCCGACGCCACTGCTGGACGGGTCGCGCTGCGGGCGTTCCAACGCGCCCAGCCGCGCATCCAGCCGTAGCCGGAAACGGCCGGCCGGCGATCGCCGCCGCGCCGGATTAGTACCACCGATTAGTCGTCAGTTAACCCCACCATTAGCACTAGTTAACCTCCCTAATAGACGCTGGCAGCGGGCCCTGCGGTGGGTCAAATCCCAATCAACACGGGATTAACTTCCAGTTAACTCTGAGCCTATGACATGTGGGTCCCAGCCGTCAGGGTTGACCCTGCTAACGTCAGCTTGACGCCTTGTTGACGCAGTAATACATTTTTTGGAAATAGTTTAATTTTAAATAGCCAGGAAAATCCAAAAAATGCTACAAACTTCTAAAAATCATAGAAAATGATCTGTAACTACAAATGAAATAATTTATATATAAAAATGATCAGAAAAATCCAATCTATCCAGTGGTACCATTTTCATGCATGTTAAAGCAAGTTAAACCTGCTGATCAGGTCAAATCAATTAAATGGCATTTGAATATCAACATAGGGAGTTTGAATTTGAACCTAGGGTTCAAACCAACTTCATTTAAATTGTTGCTAGCTACATTATCTCAAATCACAGCATGTTGCCATGTCATGATCATGCATCATATTGTCGCATTGCATTGAATGTTTTCCTTCTTGTTTGCCGGTGTTGTTCCCTCTTAGTGGACGTTATTCCAGCGTTGTGATCGATGGCACCGATGAAGAGCTATACTATCTTCAGAAGTGCCAGGCAAGCAAAACCCCCTTGTTCATTCCGATACAATGCCCCTCTCTTGCTTTTGCTCTCTTTTACTACATTAGGACAACAACGATTTAACTGTTACATGTTGCGGTAGTTGAACCCCTTTCCTATGCATGACCTGTCATTGCCACAGTAAATAGATGAAACCCACTAGCATGAGTAGGAGTTGTTTGAGCCCTGATGTGCCTAGTCATTCATGCTTGTTGTCATGCCTGCTACTGCTTAGAGTTGAGTCAGGTCTGATTCATCGGGGATGAATTGGAATGTGGTGAACATGTCCTACTGTTGAGAGCTAAGTGTGTGAACACGATTTGGTAAAGGTAGCGGTGAGAGGCCATGTAGGAGTACATGGTGGGTTGTCTCATTGAAACCGTCCTCAGGAACCGGGTTCTGTGTTTGTGATCCATGAACAGCTACTACCACACGTTGGGCCCTGAAATATGACCCCGCTTGACTTATTAACCCCCTGTCCTCTGTCCAGAAGTTGCAAGTAGTTTTTGGTGTTTGTAGTATGCTGGAGGCCGTGCGCAGCGCTGACCCGAGGGGTGGGCTGTGATGCGGTAGGCAGGTGGCACGGTGTACCGGGACACCCGTTTGGTGCCTAAGGAACCGTGCACACATCGTTCGGGGCCATAGTGGAAACCTCGGCCGGACTCCATGCGGATGGAACCTGAATAGGCGATAAACCTGGACTAGGGACTTGTGTGGTTAGTCAGGTCGTGGTCTACACCCACGTCGGCTTTCGCTTGAAGTTCGCCGAGCACATGTCGTGTGCAGACGCTAAGTGGTGGAAACATGTGTGAAGAAGTACACCCCTGCAGGGTTATAAATGATCTATTCGAATAGCCGTGTCCGCGTTAAAGGACTTCTGGGTTGCCTATACAGTTCATAGACAAGTGAAAGTGGATACTCTAAAATGCGCAAGATAAGCGTGAGTGCTATGGATGGCGTTCTCGTAGGGAGATGGGAGCGGGTCCATAGTGGTGTATTGATCGGTGAATATGTGGACTCGTGTGCGCCACCTCAAAAGAGTTACTTGCAGTCGTAGTATAGGATAGCCACTGAGTAAAGCTGGCTTGCTGCAATTAAACTCCACCACCCCTTTGTTGATACTGATGCATATGTAGCTAGTTCTGATGTAAGTCTTGCTGGGTACATTTGTACTTGATACGTCCATTTTGCATCATGCTTTTATATCGATATTTATTGCATTATGGGCTGTTATTACACATTATGGCACAATACTTATGCCTTTTCTCTCTTATTTTACAAGATTTACATGAAGAGGGAGAATGCCGGCAGCGGGAGTTCTGGGCCGGAAAAGGAGCAAATATTAGTGACATATTCTGCACAGCTCCGAAAGTCCTAAAACTTCATGGAAGTTATTTTTGGAATTAATAAAAAATACTAGAGAAAGAATCAACCAGAGGGGGCCCACACCCGGGCCACGAGGGTGGGGGGCGCGCCCTACTCCCCTGGGTGCCCCCTGTCTCGTGGGCCCCATGGCAGTCCTCCGATGGCCATCTTCTGCTATATGAAGTCTTTTACCCTGGAAAAAATGAGGAGGAAGCTTTCGGGACGAAACACCGCCGCCACGAGGCGGAACCAATCTAGGGCTCAGGCGGAGCTGTTCTGCCGGGGAAACCTCCCTCCGGGAGAGGGAAATCATCACCATAGTCATCACCATCGATCCTCTCAGCGGGAGGGGGTCAATCTCCATCAACATCTTCACCAGCACCATCTCCTCTCAAACCCTAGTTCATATCTTGTATCCAAACTTTGTCCCAAAACCTCAGATTGGTACTTGTAGGTTGCCAGTAGTGTTGATTACTCCTTGTAGTTGATGCTAGTTGGTATATTCAGTGGAACATCATATGTTCAGATCCTTTATGCATATTAATACCCCTCTGATTATGAACATGAATATGATTCGTGAGTAGTTACGTTTGTTCCTGAGGACATGGGAGAAGTCTTGCTATAAGTAGTCATGTGAATTTGGTATTCGTTCGATATTTTGATGAGATGTATGTTGTCTTTCCTCTAGTGGTGTTATGTGAACGTCGACTTCATGACACTTCACCATTGTTTGGGCCTAGAGGAAGGCATTGGTAGGTAATAAGTAGATGATGGGTTGCTAGAGTGACAGAAGCTTAAACGCTAGTTTATGCGTTGCTTCATAAGGGGCTGATTTGGATCCATAAGTTTCATGCTATGGTTAGGTTTACCTTAACACTTCTTTTGTAGTTGCGGATGCTTGCAATAGGGGTTAATCATAAGTGTGATGCTTGTCCAAGGAAGGGCAGCACCCAAGCACCGGTCCACCCACATATCAAATTATGAAAGTAACGAACGCGAATCATATGAGCGTGATGAAAACTAGCTTGACGATAATTCCCATGTGTCCTCGGGAGCGTTTTCCTTCATATAAGAGTTTGTCCAGGCTTGTCCTTTGCTACAAAAAGGATTGGGCCACCTTTCTGCACTTTATTTACTCTTTTTACTTGCTACCCGTTACAAATTACCTTATCACAAAACTATCTGTTACCGATAATTTCAGTGCTTGCAGAGAATACCTTACTGAAAACTGCTTGTCATTTCCTTCTGCTCCTCATTGGGTTCGACACTCTTACTTATTGAAAGGACTACGATAGATCCCCTACACTTGTGGGTCATCAAGACTCTTTTCTGGTGCCGTTGCCGGGGAGTGAAGTGCCTTTGGTAAGGAAAATTTATATAGTGTGCTCAAATTTACTATCACTTGTTACTATGGAAAGTAATCCTTTGAGGGGCTTGTTAGGGGTATATTCACCCTGACCAGTAGAGCGAAGAGCTGCTCCTCAACCTACTGAACCTACTGAAAATGTTTACTTTGAAATTCCTTCGGGTATGATAGAGAAACTACTAGCTAATCCTTTCACAGGTGATGGAACATTACATCCCGATTTGCACCTAATCTATGTGGATGATTTAAGGTTGCAGGTATGCCCGAGGATGTTATCAAGAAGAAGGTCTTCCCTTTATCTTTGAAGGGAAAGGCATTGACATGGTTTAGGCTATGTGATGATATGGGATCATGGAACTACAACCGATTGAAATTGGAATTTCATCAGAAGTTTTATCCTATACATCTTGTTCATCGTGATCGTAATTTTATATATATATATATATATATATATATATATATATATATATATATATATAAATTTTGGCCTCGCGAAGGAGAAAGCATTGCTCAGGATTGGGGGAGGCTTAAGTTAGTGTTATATTCATGCCCCAATCATGAGCTCTTAAGAGAAATTATTATCCAAAAAATTTATGCTCCGCTTTCTCTCAACAATCGCTCCATGCTCGATACTTCTTGTATGAGTTCTTTTATGATGAAGACTATTGAATTCAAATGGGATTTATCGAAAAGAATTAAACGCAACTCTGAAGATTGGGACCTCGACGAAGGTAAGGAGTCAGGTATAACACCTAAGTTTGATTGCGTTAAATGTTTTATGGATACCGATGTTTTCCGTGAATTTAGCACTAAATATGGACTTGACTCTGAGATAGTAGCTTCTTTCTGTGAATCCTTTGCTACTCATGTTGATCTCCCTAAGGAGAAGTGGTTTAAATATAATCCTACCATTGAAGTAAAAGTAGTTGCACCTATTAAAGTTGAAGAAAAGACTATCACTTATAGTGTTGATCCTATTGTTCCTACTGCTTATATTGAGAAACCACATTTCCCTGTTAGAATAAAGGATCATGCTAAAGCTTCAACTGTGGTCAACAAAAGTAATATTAGGACACCCAAACCCCCTAAGCAAATTAAAGTTGAACCTAGTATTGCTATGGTTAAAGATCTCTTGGTTGATAATATTGATGGGCATGTTATTTACTTCTGTGATGAAGCTGCTAGAATTGCTAAACCTGATGCTAAAGATAAACATAGACCTGTTGTTGGCATGCCTATTGTTTTTGTTAAAATAGGATATCACTGTTATCATGGCTTATGTGATATGGGTGCTAGTGTCAGTGCAATACCTTACACCTTATATAAAGAAATTTTGCATGATATTGCACCTGCTGAGATAGAAGATATTGATGTTACTATTAAGCTTGCCAATAGAGATACTATCGCACCGGTTGGGATTGTTAGAGATGTAGAAGTCTTGTGTGGGAAAATTAAATACCCTACTGATTTCCTTGTTCTTGCTTCCCCACAAGATAATTTTTGTCCCATTATATTTGGTAGACCCTTCTTGAATACTGTTAATGCTAGGATAGATTGCGAAAAGGATATTGTTACTGTGGGGTTAGGAGATATGTCTCATGAGTTTAACTTTGCTAAATTCCGTAGACAACCCCATGATAAAGAATTGCCTAGTAAAGATGAAATTATTGGTCTTGCTTCTATTGCTGTTCCCCCTAATGACCCTCTAGAACAATATTTGCTAGATCATGAAAATGATATGTTTATGAATGAAAGAAGGGAAATAGATGAAGTATTCTTTAAACAGGGACCTATTTTGAAACACAACTTACCGGTTGAAATCCCAGGGGATCCTCCTCCACCCAAGGGTGATCCCGTGTTTGAGCTTAAACCATTATCTGATACTCTTAAATATGCTTATCTTGATGAGAAGAAGATATATCCTGTTATTATTAGTGCTAACCTTTCAGAGCAGGAAGAGGAGAAATTATTGAAAACTCTGAAGAAGCACCGTGCTGCTATTGGATATACTTTGAAGGGCATTAGTTCCACTCTATGCCAACACGAAATTAAATTGGAGAAAGACGCTAAACCGGTTGTTGATCACCAACGACGGTTAAATCCTAAGATGAAATAAGTGGTAAGAAATGAAATACTAAAGCTTCTGGAGGCAGGTATAATTTATCCTGTTGCTGATAGTCAGTGGGTAAGTCCTGTCCATTGTGTCCCTAAGAAGGGAGGTATTACTGTTGTTCCTAATGATAAAGATGAATTGATCCCACAAAGAATTCTTACAGGTTATAGGATGGTAATTGATTTCCGCAAATTAAATAAAGCTACTAGAAAAGACCATTACCCTTTACCTTTTATTGATCGAATGCTAGAAAGATATCCAAACATACACATTTTTGCTTTCTAGATGGTTATTCTGGTTTCTCTCAAATACCTGTGTCAAAAGAGGATCAAGAAAAGACCACTTTTACTTGCCCTTTCGGTACCTTTGCTTATAGACGTATGCCTTCTGGTTTATGCAATGCACCTGCTACCTTTCAAAGATGCATGATGGCTATATTCTCTGATTTTTGTGAAAAGATTGTTGAGGATTTCATGGATGATTTCTCCATATATGGAACTTCTTTTGATGATTGCTTGAGCAACCTTGATCAATTTTTGCAGAGATGTGAAGAAACTAATCGTGTCTTGAATTGGGAGAAGTGCCACTTTATGGTTAATGAAGGTATTGTCTTGGGGCATAAAATTTCTGAGAGAGGTATTGAAGTTGATAAGGCTAAAGTTGATGCTGTTGAAAAGATGCCGTGTCCCAAGGACATTAAAGGTATAAGAAGTTTTCTTGGTCATGCCGGTTTTTGTAGGAGGTTCATTAAAGACTTCTCAAAAATCTCGAGGCCTCTGAATAATCTATTACAGAAAGATGTTCCTTTTGTCTTTGATGATGATTGTGTAGAAGCATTTGAAATACTTAAGAAAGCTTTGATTTCTGCACCTATTGTTCAGCCACCTGATTGGAATTTACCCTTTGAAATTATATGTGATGCTAGTGATTATGTTGTAGGTGCTGTTTGATAACCCACAAGTATAGGGGATCTATTGTAGCCTCTTTCTATAAGTAAGAGTGTCGAACCCAACGAGGAGCTAGGTAGAACAAATATTCCCTCAAGTTCTATTGACCACCGATACAACTCTACGCACGCTTAACGTTCGCTTTACCTAGAACAAGTATGAAACTAGAAGTACTTTGTAGGTGTTGTTGGATAGGTTTGCAAGATAATAAAGAGCACGTAAATAAAAAGTAGGGGCTGTTTAGATAAAGACACAACTAAATTAGTTTTAGTAGAGAGCTTTTTGTCACGAGAAAGTTATTTGTCCCTAGGCAATCGATAACTAGACCGGTAATCATTATTGCAATTTTATATGAGGGAGAGGCATAAGCTAACATACTTTCTCTTCTTGGATCATATGCACTTATGATTGGAACTCTAGCAAGCATTAGCAACTACTAAAGATCATTAAGGTAAAACCCAACCATAGCATTAAAGTATCAAGTCCTCTTTATTCCCATACGCAAACAACCTACTTACTCTGGTATGTGCTTCTGTCACTCACGCCACCCACCATAAGAAAATCATGAACATATTGCAAACCCTATAGCAGGGATCCCTCACGCTTGCGCGACACGGAGAGCACCATAGGATAGCACCAATAATAAAATATGCAACTCAAACCAACCACGATCATCAATTCACCCTTAGGACAAAACAGATCTACTCAAACATCATAGGATAGCCATACATCATTGGGAAATAATATATAGTGTTGAGCACCATGTTTAAGTAGAGATTACAGCAAGTAAAAGAGGGGTTACATCGCTGCATAGAGGGGGAAAGAGTTGGTGATGATGGCGGTGAAGTTGTTGGTGTAGATTGCGGTGACGATGATGGCCCCGGCAGCGTTCCGGCGCCACCGGGAGAGAGGGGGGGAGAGCCCCCTTCTTCTTCTTCTTCTTCTTCTTCCTCCTTGACCTTCCCCCTAGATGGGAGAAGGGTTTCCCCTCTGGTCCATGGCCTCCATGGCGGCGGAGGGGCGAGAGCCCCTCCGAGATTGGATCTCTCTCTCTCTGTTTCATTCTGTTTCTGCGCTCCCTGATTCTGCCCTTTCACCGTTTCTTAAATTCCCGGAGATCCGTAACTCCGACTGGGCTGAAATTTGGACACGATTTTTATCCGGACATTGGCTTTCTTGTGGTGAAAGAAGGGCACCAATAGCCTTACGGAGTGGCCACGAGGGCCCAGGGCGCGCCTGACCCCCTGGGGCGCGCCCCTTACCCTCGTGGGCCCCTCGGGCATCGTCTCGCGTTGATTCCACTTCCCAGAATTCACATATATTCCGAAAAAATCTCTGTCAGTTTTTATCCCATTTGGACTCTGTTTGATATGGATTTTCTGCGAAACAAAAAACATGCAACAAACAGGAACTGGCACTGGGCACTGGATCAATATGTTAGTCCCAAAAATAGTATAAGAAGTTGCCAAAAGTATATAAAAGTTGTAGAATATTGGCATGGAACAATCAAAAATTATAGATACGACGGAGACGTATCAGCATCCCCAAGCTTAATTCCTGCTCGTCCTCGAGTAGGTAAATGATAAAAAAGATAATTTTTAATGTGGAATGCTACCTAGCATAATCTTGATCACATAATCTAATCATGGCATGAATATTAAGACACGAGTGATTCAAAGCAATAGTCTATCATTTGACATTAAGACAATAATATTTCAAGCATACTAATAAAGCAATCATGTCTTTTCAAAATAACATGGCCAAAGAAAGTTATCCCTACAAAATCATATGGTCTGGCTATGCTCCATCTTCACCACACAAAATATTCAAATCATGCACAACCCCGATGACAAGCCAAGCAATTGTTTCATACTTTTGACCTTCTCAAACCTTCTCAACTTTCATGCAATACATGAGCGTGAGCCATGGACATAGCACTATAGGTGGAATAGAATATGATGGTGGAGGTTGTGTGGAGAAGACAAAAAAGGAGAAAGTCTCACTTCGGCCTGGCTAATCAATGGGCTATGGAGATGCCCATCAATTAATGTCAATGTGAGGAGTAGGGATTGCCATGCAACGGATGCACTAGAGCTATAAGTATATGAAAGCTCAAACTGAAACTAAGTGGGTGTGCATCCAACTTGCTTGCTCATGAAGACCTAGGGCATTTGAGGAAGCCCATCGTTGGAATATACAAGCCAAGTTCTATAATGAAAATTCCCACTAGTATGTGAAAGTGATAACTCAGGAGACTCTCTATATGAAGAACATGGTGCTACTTTGAAGCACAACTGTGGTAAAAGGATAGTAACATTGCCCCTTTTTTTGGCGGGCTTCTTTGGCCCCTTTTTTTATTTAGGCTTCTTTGGCATCTCTTTTTTTTCTTTTTTTTCATGGGGCAATGCTCTAATAATGATGATCATCTGTAGCGACCCGACCCGAATGGATCAAGTCTCTGTGCTTAAGTGTCATCCCTGGATCGGTATGCTGACACACACAGTACTCGAGGATTTATAACAGAGGTAAATCACATATATAAAGTAATGTAAATACTATTACCTCAATCCAAATAGCGGAAGTAACAAGGTTGTGGATTCCCATCAACACCAACGGCAAAGTTGAGTGTAGAAATCGTAACCCTAACGTATCACTTACTCGTCATAAGATATCCTGCAACATGAAACGTTGCAGCCCGAAAACGGGTCAGCACATGGAATATGCTGGCAAATTCACACCATAGAGAATGATGAACAATAATATCACTACATGCATATATGGCTGGTGGAAAAGCTCTATGGTTATAATGTTTTTGCGAAAAGCCAATTTTTCCCTACTGCAAAGGAATAAATTTTATTTAACTACCATTGTGGTTGTGAAACATTGAGATGGTTGACAGCATCTCAATCCCAATTAAGAATCATCATTAACCCAACAATATTAATTAAAGTAACATGATGAGATCAACGGGATAATTCAAGAACTAGATACTCAAGATGTCCATAACCGGGGACACAACTAATCATGATTAGTTTGTACACTCTGCAGAGGTTTGCGCACTTTTCCTACAAGACTCGATCTCCTCCGTTGGATTTCTCGCACTGCATGATGTTTGAGAAACGGATGACCGAGACACAGTATTTCCGAAGAGGTCCCCTTAACCGATACATAGGCCGGTACACCTACAATCCCCTACATCTGCTAGCCCATCATGGAAAGGTTTCCCACAACTTACTCAACTATCCTAGAGCCCATAATAGCTTGCGGCTGCACACGGAAGTTTCTAGCATGAATAATCTTATGATCCCTTTGAGCCTGGGTGGCGGTCCTTATACAAACAGGCAACACTGGGTTCTCCAGGTGCCTCAATCCACCCAGATGTGAGTTTTAGTTGCCACCTTAAGTAAACCATTATTATCAATCTCACATCTGTCATGAATATCACTTCAAACCCAATCCACGTCTACGAGCATAGCATGGCAATGTAATAGCAACGTAGAAGTAACTCCCAAGGGTGTGATAAAAGAACAGGTAATAGGTACTACCTCAACTACTTCCCAATACCCTCAATTTAATTAGACCCTAATCATGCAATGTTTGAGGAATAGATCTAATGCAATAAAAACTGGGTATGGAAGGTATGATCAAAGTGTGAACTTGCCTGCAATGTTGATGAAGATGATCCGCACTCAAAACTCTTGATAGTTCTACTCGTCACACTCCGGTCAATCTATCGCAAGCAAGCAATAGTAACCACACATAAGCAATCACTCAAAAGATCAGAAAGAACGAAGAAGACGATTCGGGAAACATCAAAATCAAGCAAATAACTCTTGCAACATAAAACAATTTCTAACAGTACCAAAATTATTTGAATTTGGCCTTATCAGAAAGTTTAGGTCAAGAGCTTCGATTTGCAAAAAGATTCAACTCAAACGGAGTTATAAAACTCAAGTTATGATCAAAAGAAGATTCAAATTCAAATCTGTTTGAAAACAATTTTTTAAATTTTCAAAAACATGTTTAAGTTGTTTTACGGGATAGAGGGGATCATAACGAAGACGTGGGCGTTGGTTCCGTTGGATTTGGACAAACGAGTAAAAAGATGTGGTTGTTTGAAAATCAGGGACTAATATGTAAATAAAATATCTACAACTAGGTCCCTGGCGTAAATAAACAGAAAACAAAAAGACTAAATAACGAACGCTCGTTTATAAGACCTAAACAGTGGACGTTCGCAGTTTAGTAAAACAAAAAAAAAAACAGATCTCGGCTAGGGTTTTTTTAACAAAACCAAAACGAATAAAAAAAATAAACCGGGGCGGTTCACGGTTTATACCGGTTCGCGGCGGTTTTCGGCGGCGGACCGGGTCGGCGGTGGCGGGGTTCGCCGGCGTCGGAGAAGGGCGGCGGCAGCTCGGGCTCGACCGGAGCGGCGGCTCTGGTGGCCCGCGGCAAGGGCGGAGTGGACGGGGAGAGGCGGCGCGTCGCGGCGAGGAGGATGGCGGCGTCGGCGGCGGTCGACGGCGACGGGGCAGCGGCTACGGCGTGCGGCGGCGGTGAGATGCGGGAGAGGCGGCGGCGGGGCAGAGAGAGAGAGGGAGGGGGCCCGGGGCGGCGCTATTTAAGGGGGGCGAGGAGGAGGCGTGGGGAAGGGGGCAGAGGAGGCCGGAGGCGGCACGACGGCCATGGCGGCGCGGCGGCGGACTCGGGGAGAGTCCCGGTCGGGAACGGGGCGACGGGCGAGCTGGGCTGGGCCGCGGCCTAGCCTGGGAGCTGGGCCGGCCCATTCGGAGGGGAGGTTTTTTTTTAAAAACTCCGACAAACAAAAATAAAACAAATAAAAGTAAAATATTATATAGGCATATAATATATCAAAATTTTCAGAAAAAGATTTCCTACAACATGAACATTTTTGTAAATTCAAATAAAATCCACACAAATTTTAATAAATCAAATAGTGCTGCTGCCTTATTAAAATCCAATAAAAATGAACCAAAATGATTTCAAATTTATTTTTCTCCAATTTTCTGATGTAGGGAATCATGTTACCCTATTTTCTGTATATTTTATTTTTGGAGAAAAATAATTTGAATAAAACTCAAATGACTCCAATATTGAAAAATAATTGCAACGGGACTTTGAATAAATCCTTTGAAACTCCCAACTCATATTTCATTTGTTTTGAAGAAGTCATTTTATCTTCTCTCGTGAAAATCATTGAGTTGCATAAAGTTTCAGAAATGAAATTATTTTCAAATAACATTCAAATATTTTCAACACCCCTTGTCATTTAAATAAATGGAAGAAGTCATGTCATCTTCTCTCCAGGGTTTTGTGGTGAAATGAATTTGAATTCATGGAGATCATAAAAGCAAATTGAAAGTTTGGGAAAGTCCTTTTATTCCCTCTCATTTAACTTTCAAAAGATTTCGAATTCCACTCACTTTCAGTCAATCAATCAAACAATCAATCCAATCTATCTGTTTATTATAACATTCCAAAATTTAGAATTTTGGGATGTTACAAACCTACCACCCTTAAAATGAATCTCGTCCTCGAGATTCGGAGAGGCTAGCAAGAACTAGGTTAGGGTTTGGGGTCTTCTCAAAATCCATTGATCATCACAGGGGGTCTGGGGTGCTACCACCCTTAAAAACATGGTTACGGTTCCATCAAAACTCATATACTCCATCCATCTTTGACAGTGTCAGTCTTCTCAGATTCTCGGAAAATTCCTTCTCTGGGCTCTTCCGGTAGTGGCATAACCTTTTTCCTCAATTCTTCTGTCCTTTCATCTTGGTAAGGTTCTTCCATGACTCGGTCTTCTTAGCTGACGGGCCTGGCGCCAAAACTAAACAACTATCGATATCTCATGGTGGTCAACGATTTATGGTTTCTCCTGCAGGAAATGGGTCTGGTTGATCCTCACCGTATAACCTACGATTGGCAACAACTGCCGTGTACAAGGGGGAAAAATACTTACACCATTCTAAGGTTCAAACAAGGTTTGGTCGTCGTCTCTCTACTATAGGTAAGTCACTCAGATTTACCATCCCGTATAGCAAAGCGAATAATAAGAGTAAGTCGGTATGGTGATCAATCCATCCCGCACCCAAATCATTACCTTGTATATGGTTTAGCGAATCTCGCATTCTAACACTAGGTCATCCTCGCAAGCATTGCAGAATTTCTCTTGTCGACGAACCAAGTTCGGAAAAATCCAATGATTCTGCAAGCCAAACAAACATCTATCGTTCCTTCACAACTCTCAGGTTTTGAGTAACTCCTATAAGATCGTCTGTCGATAAAATCGTAACTTCTTCCAGGGTTTTCCCTTCAACAAGAGTGTGCTTGCTTCTTGGCAGGTCCTGGGGCCTGTGGGTTATGGCCCATCTCATCACTTGTAGTTCCTTGAACTTATCATCGAGCACTGATCATTATTCCAACATCCAGCTTCCAGCATTCTTAAATCCATCCCATTGTACTGTCTTCCTTCCTTCTATTGGCACCAAACTAGGACATGATTACTCAGACTCATCATGGAATTTCCATTGATCCATATTTCCAACATCATACCTCCTTTATATCCAATAGTAATTTATCTCTTCATCCTCGGGGGATATCCCACATACCGAGATAAAAAAAACTTATACTTATGAAGTCCATACTCCACTTCGTGGAACATCATTATCCTTTCCAGGGTGAAGCGTCCTTGCAGGGGAATATTGGCCATCTCTGCATGGCACTTCTTCAACTGGGAAAACGTGAAACACATCATGAACTCCTGACAGTCCTTCGGGTGA
Source organism: Triticum aestivum (assembly GCF_018294505.1). NCBI lineage: Eukaryota > Viridiplantae > Streptophyta > Magnoliopsida > Poales > Poaceae > Triticum > Triticum aestivum. Next base: position 299,161,821 of record NC_057808.1, on the reverse strand, counting down.
CTCCAACTTGTTGGCCACTTCTCCCATACGTTCCAAAACTCGGTATGGTCCTACAATTCTCGGGGCTAACTTTCCCTTAACTCCAATAGTTTAACTCCTCGCAGAGGGAGCACACGAAGACATGCTCCGTCTCCAATTTCATAGACTGCCTCCTTTACATCCAATAATACTCCATACCCTCATATTCTTGGGGTATCAAACATATCGAGATTAAAACTCATACTTATTTTGTTCAAAATCCACTTCGTGGAATATCATTACCTTTTTCCAAGGGTCAATTTTCCTCACAGGGTTCTACCACCCTTAAAATGCACAATCTTCCATAGACCATATTTCTCATATCCTCGAAAATGGTCAAAATCTTTCTTCATAAAGTAACAACTCATAGAATCCAAATCAATTCCAATGATGCTAACTTTATTGATTCTCAAATTATTACAATCTCCTGCATTCCATTACATGCCTCAATCCGACACCTCACTAATAAAAGAAATGTCCACACTGCCACTACTATATTTCTCGTTGCACTCAACTATTTGTCTCAAGTCTCCGTCTCCTTGGGGCATTCTCTGGCAAGGTGCCCTGCTTCATCACAACGGAAACATATTACTTCTGACATATCTCGAGGTTTCCTTGTGATTATATAGCCTCCTGGGGTCCTCATCTTCCCTTTTGGGCAATCATTGTGGTAGTGTCCTGAATTTTTGCACCTGAAACATGTGATATGACTCAGGTCTCTCTTTGTAGAAATTGGGTTGTTCCTGGGATCCAATCTACTTCTCTTCCTGGACTTTTCCGTTCCAATCAGGGCTTCTATTTCCTGTGGGTCATACTCTACTTCCTCTGTCGGGAATTCTACTAAATCCCCATTCAGACAATTTTGGGAGATGTGTCCTTCTTCTCCACATGAATAGCATGACTTGGTGCAGGGTTTAATTGGTTCTTCTTTGGGTGTGTCCTCCACCTCTTCCTTCATCACAGATTCCTCTAAACTTTCCATGAGGGCTCTTTTCATTGCTTCTTTCTTCTGCTGGATAGTCCTTTGTACCATGGGGTAGATGTGACACTGAGCAGGGTAGTGGGTAGTCCCTTCACACAAGAAACAAGTGATCTGCCGAGTTGGGCATTCTTCACCTAGGTGACTTCCTTCACAATTAGGGCATTCATCCTTGTGTTCCTTATGGTTGTGTCGTATTTCTCCACAAGGCTTGTATGCACAAGGTTTCTTCATATCCTTTCCATAAGGCTTCAATTTCTGGGACACAAGACGAGATCTTTGTAGAGTCCACTTAAATTCTTTCCAAGTGGTTACTCCTTGCCATCCATTGATGGTTTGGTACATCCTCCACCAAGTAGCAGCACCTCTTTCAAAATATTGAAGAGCATGCCGGGTCATGTCCTTTCCGACTATAGGGTTATTCTTCATGTGATCCTCCATGTTCTGAATCCATCGGTCCGTCTCCAATTGACTCATCGGTCCAGAAAATACAAGCTCATCTCCATTCATTCTCTATTGGGTCCAAGGGTTTGGGGTGAGATAAGAGAGATCGAGAGGGATGCACACAATACAAACAATAGTTTTGAAAAGACAGATTTTTATTATGGCTGTCGGAAAACAACAAACAAATGACAGCTCACAAACGTCGCATCTAACGCAAGTATATAACAGGGGTTTGGTCTTCTAAAGGTCAATAAATCTTCAACATCGACAAACTCTTGAAATCTTGGTCATGTCTCCGATGGCTTCTTCCAAACATGCTTGTCCTTCTCAAGTTCTTTTGCCAAATCATCTCTGTTGACGCGAAGTCTCTCGTGACGTCCTTTAAATTTCTGGAGTTGCGTTCCAAACTTCTGGGTTTCAACATCCTTGACATGAACCATGATCCTACTGTCCTTCAGTTCCTGACGAGTCTTTAATGTCTCAGGGGTTTGCTCCTCTAGCTTGGCTACTTTCAGTTTCTGGGTTCTGAGTTCTTCACGAAACACTTCTTTGTCAAATACAGCTTCCTGCAGATCCATCCTAAACTTGATGTAATACTCCAGATCCTGGTGATACACCGGCTAAGGTTAAAACTTCGTCTTGCTGATAGGTGCTCCATCAGCCTTCTACCATCCAATCCTTCCATGCATATGCATACTTAACTCAACACGGTGACAATATGATAAGCGGGCGATAACCTCATGGGTATCCGTGTTTCTGCTCTTGTCATTACCATGAGCTATCATTCCATAGTTGATATCTCCTGCCTTAGGGTTTCCTTGACAAAACTTTGAGTTCTAATGCTCCACGTTTCGGTCTTTCTCCGATACACCTTGCTCTCGAGTATTGACGGCTTCCATAGTCTGCCAAGTTCCATAAGGGTAGCCTTCCTAGGTCATAAACTTCTGGCAGTTCTTCAGAGCCTTCAAATTCTCCCAGTCTTCGGAGTCTTCAACCGTTGTAGTTTCCATTATCATAATGCACGGTAAAATCCTCTTCATTCCAAAATGGTCTTAGTTGTCTGATATCCTGTACTTCTTGGAGTGGTCTCATCAGTCGAATCTTCGTGTGGTCCAAAAGGAAAAAGGGGTTTGGTCTCACTAAAAGGGGATATGTGAATAAGACTCGGAAAAAGAAGAAAGGTAAAAGATCTTTTTTGAAAAGGAAAGTTTTTGAGAAAATCCTTCCTATGGGCTTGCCAGTTTCTAGGGCCACGTCCTACAGTCAACATGTGCTCTGATACCATCTTGTAGCGACCCGACCCGAATGGATCAAGTCTCTGTGCTTAAGTGTCATCCCTGGATCGGTATGCTGACACACACAGTACTCGAGGATTTATAACAGAGGTAAATCACATGTATAAAGTAACGTAAATACTATTACCTCAATCCAAATAGCGGAAGTAACAAGGTTGTGGATTCCCATCAACACCAATGGCAAAGTTGAGTGTAGAAATCGTAACCCTAACGTATCACTTACTCGTCGTAAGATATCCTGCAACATGAAACGTTGCAGCCCGAAAACGGGTCAGCACATGGAATATGCTGGCAAATTCACACCATAGAGAATGATGAACAATAATATCACTACATGCATATATGGCTGGTGGAAAAGCTCTATGGTTATAATGTTTTTGCGAAAAGCCAATTTTTCCCTACTGCAAAGGAATAAATTTTATTTAACTACCATTGTGGTTGTGAAACATTGAGATGGTTGACAGCATCTCAATCCCAATTAAGAATCATCATTAACCCAACAATATTAATTAAAGTAACATGATGAGATCAACGGGATAATCCAAGAACTAGATACTCAAGATGTCCATAACCGGGGACACGGCTAATCATGATTAGTTTGTACACTCTGCAGAGGTTTGTGCACTTTTCCCACAAGACTCGATCTCCTCCGTTGGATTTCTCGCACTGCATGATGTTTGAGAAACGGATGACCGAGACACAGTCTTTCCGAAGAGGTCCCCTTAACCGATAGATAGGCCGGTACACCTACAATCCCCTACATCTGCTAGCCCATCATGGAAAGGTTTCCCACAACTTACTCAACTATGCTAGAGCCGATAATAGCTTGCGGCTGCACACGGAAGTTTCTAGCATGAATAATCTTATGATCCCTTTGAGCCTGGGTGGCGGTCCTTATACAAACAGGCAACACTGGGTTCTCTAGGTGCCTCAATCCACCCAGTTGTGAGTTTTAGTTGCCACCTTAAGTAAACCATTATTATCAATCTCACATCTGTCATGAATATCACTTCAAACCCAATCCACGTCTACGAGCATAGCATGGCAATGTAATAGCAACGTAGAAGTAACTCCCAAGGGTGTGATAAAAGAACAGGTAATAGGTACTACCTCAACTACTTCCCAATACCCTAAATTTAATTAGACCCTAATCATGCAATGTTTGAGGAATAGATCTAATGCAATAAAAACTGGGTATGGAAGGTATGATCAAAGTGTGAACTTGCCTGCAATGTTGATGAAGATGATCCGCACTCAAAACTCTTGATAGTTCTACTCGTCACACTCCGGTCAATCTATCGCAAGCAAGCAATAGTAACCACACATAAGCAATCACTCAAAGGATCAGAAAGAACGAAGAAGACGATTCGGGAAACATCAAAATCAAGCAAATAACTCTTGCAACATAAAACAATTTCTAACAGTACCAAAATTATATGAATTTGGCCTTATCAAGTTTAGGTCAAGAGCTTCGATTTGCAAAAAGAATCAATTCAAACGGAGTTATAAAACTCAAGTTATGATCAAAAGAAGATTCAAATTCAAATCTGTTTGAAAACAATTTTTTAAATTTTCAAAAACATGTTTAAGTTGTTTTACGGGATAGAGGGGATCATAACGAAGACGTGGGCGTTGGTTTCGTTGGATTTGGACAAACGAGTAAAAAGATGTGGTTGTTTGAAAATCAGGGACTAATCTGTAAATAAAATATCTACAACTAGGTCCCTGGCGTAAATAAAAAGAAAACGAAAAGACTAAATAACGAACGCTCGTTTATAAGACCTAAACAATGGACGTTCGCAGTTTAATAAAACAAAAAAAACAGATCTAGGCCAGGGTTTTTTTAACAAAACCAAAACGAATAAAAAAAATAAACCGGGGCGGTTCACGGTTTTACCGGTTCGCGGCGGTTTTCGGCGGCGGACCGGGTCGGTGGTGGCGGGGTTCGCCGGCGTCGGAGAAGGGCGGCGGCAGCTCGGGCTCGACCGGAGCGGCGGCTCTGGTGGCCCGCGGCGAGGGCGGAGTGGACGGGGAGAGGCGGCGCGTCGCGACGAGGAGGATGGCGGCGTCGGCGGCGGTCGACGGCGACGGGGCGGCGGCTACGGCGTGCGGCGGCGGTGAGATGCGGGAGAGGCGGCGGCGGGGCAGAGAGAGAGGGAGGGGGGCCCGGGGCGGCGCTATTTAAGGGGGGGGGGGCGAGGAGGAGGCGTGGGGAAGGGGGCAGAGGAGGCCGGAGGCGGCACGACGGCCATGGCGGCGCGGCGGCGGACTCGGGGAGAGTCCCGGTCGGGAACGGGGCGACGGGCGAGCTGGGCTGGGCCGCGGCCGGGCCTGGGAGCTGGGCCGGCCGAGTCGGAGGGGAGTTTTTTTTTAAACTCCGACAAACAAAAATAAAACAAATAAAAGTAAAATATTATATAGGCATATAATATATGAAAATTTTCAGAAAAAGATTTCCTACAACGTGAACATTTTTGTAAATTCAAATAAAATCCACACAAATTTTAATAAATCAAACAGTGCTGCTGCCTTATTAAAATCCAATAAAAATGAACCAAAATGATTTCAAATTTATTTTTCTCCAATTTTCTGATGTAGGGAATCATGTTACCTTATTTTCTGTATATTTTATTTTTGGAGAAAAATAATTTGAATAAAACTCAAATGACTCCAATATTGAAAAATAATTACAACGGGACTTTGAATAAATCCTTTGAAACTCCCAACTCATATTTCATTTGTTTTGAAGAAGTCATTTTATCTTCTCTCGTGAAAATCATTGAGTTGCATAAAGTTTCAGAAATGAAAAATATTTTCAAATAACATTCAAATATTTTCAACACCCCTTGTCATTTAAATAAATGGAAGAAGTCATGTCATCTTCTCTCCAGGGTTTTGTGGTGAAAAGAATTTGAATTCATGGAGATCATAAAAGCAAATTGAAAGTTTGGGAAAGTCCTTTTATTCCCTCTCATTTAACTTTCAAAAGATTTCGAATTCCACTCACTTTCAGTCAATCAATCAAACAATCAATCCAATCTATCTGTTTATTATAACATTCCAAAATGTAGAATTTTGGGATGTTACATCATCACACTTTTATTTACTTACAACTCAATATTACAACTCGATACTAGAACAAAGATATGACTCTATATGAATGCCTCCGGTGGTGTACCGGGATGTGCAATGATCTATCGTAGCAATGACATCAAAAAATGGACAAGCCATGAAAACATCATGCTAGCTATCTTACGATCATGCAAAGCAATATGACAATAAATGCTCAAGTCATGTATATAATGATGATGGAAGTTGCATGGCAATATATCTCGGAATGGCTATGGAAATGCCATGATAGGTAGGTATGGTGGCTGTTTTGAGGAAGATATAAGGAGGCTTATGTGTGATAGAGCATGTCGTATCACGGGGTTTGGATGCACCGGCGAAGTTTGCACCAACTCTCGAGGTGAGAAAGGGCAATGCACGGTACCGAAGAGGCTAGCAATGATGGAAGGGTGAGAGTGCGTATAATCCATGGACTCAACATTAGTCATAAAGAACTCACATACTTATTGCAAAAATTTGTTAGTCATTGAAACAAAGTACTACACGCATGCTCCTAGGGGGATAGATTGGTAGGAAAACACCATCGCTCAGCCCCGACCGCCACTCATAAGGAAGACAATCAATAAATACCTCATGCTCCAACTTCGTTACATAACGGTTCACCATACGTGCATGCTATGGGAATCACAAACTTCAACACAAGTATTTCTACAAGCCACAACTACCCACTAGCATGACTCTAATATCACCATCTTTATATCGCAAAACTATTGCAAGGAATCAAACATATCATATTCAGTTATCTACAAGTTTTATGTAGGATTTTATGACTAACCATATGAATGACCAATTCCTGTCATCTCTCTAAATAGATATAAGTGAAGCAAGATAGTTTAATTCTTTCTACAAAAGATATGCCCACGCTCTAACAAATATAAGTGAAGTAAAAGAGCATTCTACAAATGGCGGTTTTCTATGTTTAGGGAAACAGGCAATCCATACTTCAAATGATATAAGTGAAGCACATGAAGCATTCTATAAAGCCATACTCAAAAGATATAAGTGAAGTGCAATGAGCATTCTATAAATCAACCAAGGACTATCTCATACCAGCATGGTGCATAAAAGAAAAGTGAAAACTAAATGCAAAAGACGCTCCAAGATTTGTACATATCACATGAACGAAACGAATCCGAAAACATACCGATACTTGTTGAAGAAAGATGGGATGCCTTCCGGGGCATCCCCAAGCTTAGACGCTGGAGTCTCCTTGAATATTTACTTGGGGTGCCTTGGGCATCCCCAAGCTTGAGCTCTTGCCTCTCCTCCTTCTCCTCATATCGAGACCTCCTCGATCTTCGAACACTTGATCCACACAAAACTCAACAGAAAGCTCGGTAAGATCCGTTAGTATAATAAAGAAAATCACTACTCTAATACTGTTGCAAACCAATTCATATTTTGTTTTTGCACTGTATCTACTGTAATATAACTTTTCCATGGCTTAATCCACTGATAGAAATCGATAGTTTCATCAAAACAAGCAAACAATGCATCAAAAACAGAATCTGTTCAAGACAGTCTGTAGTAATCTGAACATTCACCATACCTATGGTACTCCAAACATTCTGAAACAATTAGGAAAAATAAACAATTTGTATAGAAAGACAGTGCAAAAAGTTTCAGAACCGTTTGACATTCCAGTAAAAAATGTAAAATCGCGCACTACAGCCAAAGTTTCTGTTCTGCACCGCACAAACCAACAAGCAATGTAAACACCCTAAAGGCAAACCTTTGCACATTATTTTTATAATACAATGGAATTGTACAAGGGGATAATTATTTTTGTTGAAAATTTTCTGTAATCAAGGGTCACAAAGTTTCCATGGGCATGAACAAAGTTCAAGGCTAGCTCCCATTTTAACAATGCTCGTCTTTCTCACTTTCGCTTTTCTTTTTGAAAAAGTTTCAGGTTCCCCTCTTTATTTTTTATTTTTAAACTTTATAAAAGCACACAACAGAAATAAATGACTCTCTAAAACTTCCGGGTTGTCTCCCTGGCAGCGCTTTCTTTAAAGCCATTAAGCTAGGAATATAGTGCTCAAGTAATGGATCCACCCGGATCCCAAGGTATATCAAAGCCAATTTTAATTAACAATGATTTGTGATTTAGTAGTGAGCACAAAGTAACATATATCATGCAACAACGAAGTCTAACTCTCTTCCTATGCATCGGTGTAAGGGCATATTTATCCCTAAGATGTTTTGGTGATTGATGACAATGCTTTTCCGGACTAATCGTGTGCCTTCCGCTTTTCAGACATTTCGTCACTAGGCACAGGACGGTTTGGTGCCCCTCGAAGACTATTGAAGACGGCGTTTTTCTACGTTTCTTTTTGGTGGATTTGAGTCATAGGAAAGCCGTACTATTAAGAGGGGGTCCGCTTTGGAAAGGTTTGGGTGGAATCATCACGTACACATCTACTCCTTCTGCACCGCCTTTTCCTTTGGCACTTTGGAGCATCCTCCGTTTCATCCTCTATGCATTTTGTCTTGGTTGCTGAACTTGGGCTTGCGGTAGTACTGCTCCCTGGGGCGGTAGTACCACAGGCACTTGCGGTAGTACCGGACCTCGGTGCGGTAGTACCGCAGGAGCCCACGGTAGCACCGCTCCTCGGGAGCTGTAGAACTGTGGCCCCCATGCCAAGTGCTGCTGCGCAGCGGTAGTAGGGGCGGATGTAAAATTTTACATCCGTGCCCTACGCGGTAGTACCGCGCCCTGTGCGCGGTAGTACCGCGCGTCCTAGCCTGGCTCAGTCGTCGCGCGGTAGTACCGCTCCTCCTGCTGTACTACCATGTCGGATTTTTGCATCGACTCCAACTCAGCGGACGTTGCTACGGATGTAATTTTTTTATGTCCGTGCCTTCCCGTTCTCTGGACCTTCCCTGCCTTGCGGTAGTACCGCAAGGTGATGCGGTAGTACCGCACGTGCGGTTCTACCGCTCTCCGCTTCAGTGCGGTTGGGCTGGCCAGGTCTGTGCTGCTCGGGCGGTAGTACCGCAAGGCCCCGCGGTAGTACCGCATGTGCTTGCGGTAGTACCGCGACCCTGGCGCGGTAGTACCGTGCTGCGCAGAATGGGTTGGTGGATAACAGTTGGATTTGTCCCTCCACTATATAAGGGGTGTCTTCTTCCCCGAGTTGACTACCTCTTCTACCCCCAAGCTCCATTGTTGTTCCAAGCTCCATTTTCGCCCGATCTCTCTCCCTAGCCAAACAAACTTGTTGATTTTCTAGGGATTGGTTGAGAAGGCCCCGAACTACACTTCCACCAAGAGAAATTTGATTCCCCCACTAATCCCTTGCAGATCTTGTTACTCTTGCGTGTTTGAGCACCCTAGACGGTTGAGGTCACTGCAGAGCCATAGTCCATTGTGGTGAAGCTTCGTGGTGTCGTTGGGAGCCTCCAATTAAGTTGTGGAGATTGCCCCAACCTTTTTTGTAAAGGTCCGGTCACCGCCTCCAAGGGCACCAATAGTGGAATCACGGCATCTCGCATTGTGTGAGGGCGTGAGGAGAATACGGTGGCCCTAGTGGCTTCTTGGGGAGCATTGTGCCTCCACACCGCTCCAACGAAGACGTACTTCCCCTCAAAAGGAAGGAAATTCGGTAACACATCCTCGTATTCACCGGCTCCACTCTTGGTTATCTCGTCCCTTTACTTGTGTAAGCTTACTTGTGTTATATCCCTTGCTTGCTTGTGTGCTTGTTGTTGTTGTTGCATCATATATGTTGCTCACCTAGTTGCATATCTAGACAACCTACTTTGATGCAAAGTTTAATTTGGTAAAGAAAAGCTAAAAATTGTTAGTTGCCTATTCACCCCCCTCTAATCAACTATATCGATCCTTTCAATTGGTATCAGAGCCTCGTCTCTTTATTAAGGACTTTGCCGTCCGAAGAGTATGGTTGACACCGTAGACGGTGTGGAGGAGCACTCCGGTGTGAATCCGGTCTCGTCTACGGGCAATGGGGAAACCACGGTCTCTCGTGAGGAATTCAATGTGGCCTTGGAAACATTGAAAACCTCCATGATGACTGAGGTTGAAAGCATGTTTAATAAATTCATTGAAGGGCTTAAACTATCCACCGCGCCTGTGAAAGTGGGTGATCCCACCGGCAAGGTGACGGATGCTAACTCCGACAAGGGGGAAGCTACTAGTGAAAAGACTCCTTCGTCTAGTTGTAAAATTGGCACCGGCATCTTTGCCCATGTGGAACCTCCACCTGTTTATGGTGGACCAATTCCTTCCACTCATTTGAATCATGCCGGTCCTCCCCCTAAGATTGTGAAAAATGAGGACTTTCATTCTTAAGTCTATCAGTTTAAGCGTCATTTAAATCATGTGAACACTAATCTTTGGAGAATCATTGAAGAAGGTTTCTATCCGCATGATCGAAGCAACTTCACCCCTAGAGAGGCTACGGATAATCAATTCAATGAGAATGCTCTCTTCATCATCCAAGATGCAATTCCACCCGAAGATCTCCCTCATCTTCGGCCCTTCGCCATGGCCAAAGATGCAGGGCATTGTGTTGTCTCCCTCTACCGGGGAAGCGCAAGCATTCAACGCTCCAACTATGAAGTGGTGCAAGATGAAGCTGATGAGTTTGCAATGAAGGAGGACGAAGAACCTCGTGAGCTTTATCAGAGAGTAACCAAACTCGCCGTATCACTTCGAGATCATGGGAGCAAGGACACGGATGACAATTGGATCAAGCGCAAATTTCTCAAGGCAATGATGCCTTACCACAAGGCCATGTCCTCCATCATTCGTCAAAGGCCGGACTTTCACACCTTGTCCTCAAGTGAAGTGTTGGATGAGTTTGTGGCTATGAGCATTTTGGACAAGAGCCGACAATGTGGTGCTACGCTCTCAAAGAACAAAGAATCCCAACCTTGCATTAAAGGCCAAGGTTAGTGTGGAAGAAGAAGAAGAAGAGGAAGAAGAGGAGAGCAACCCCGAAGACACAAAGTATGCCTATCATGAACACATGGCTCTTTCTTCAAGGCAATTTTGGAGCAAGAAGAACTCAAGGCCCAACTTCAACAAGAACAATTCAAGTGGCGCAAAGATCAAGCAACGTGTGAGGAATTGCTATAATTGTGGCAATGTGAGCCATTTCATTGCGGAGTGCCCTTATGAGAAGAGGGAAGACAATGGTGGCAAGATCATTCGAAAAGACAAGGTCAAGTCTTTCCCCAACAAGAGCAACTTCACCAAGAAGACTCCTCCCAAGGCATTGGTGGTACAAGAAGAGTACAATGAGGATGATGACAATGATGAATATGGTGAGTCGGTTGCCATGGCCTCCGTTGCCATTGCGACGACTCCACGGGTGTCTCTCTTCGACTCACCCAATGAGAGCATCACCGCCAAGTGCCTCATGGCTAAAACCACCAACAAGGTAACCCCCAACATCAAAACTACCATCATTAATCATCCTACTTTGATGGATTACATTGATGAACTTGAGGGATCTAATATGGAGGAGAATGAGTTTGAGTCCTTTATGGGTAAACTCAAGGGTAAATCCAAGAAGCACTTCGTTGCTCTCTTGGAACAACTTGGTGAAGCCAATGACATGATCGAGGCTCATGAACATACCATCTCTAAGATGGAGGGGCATAGTCGTGACTATGCCGATGAGATCTCGGGTCTTTCCAATGCTCTTGAGGAAGAGCATGGTCTTCGTTTGGCTCTTGAGGAGTCACACAACGATGATCATGCTAAGTTAAAGAAAGATCTTGATCATGCTCTTGTTGTCTCTCGTGTGCTAACCTCTGAGAAGGCCAAGCTTGGGGTTGATCTTTCTAGACTCAAAGAGGAGTTTGACTTACTTGACAAGGCTCACAAGGTCTTGAAGGGTGCTCATGCTAGCCTCAAAGAGTCTCATGATCAACTCCAAGTAAAGCTAACCAAGGAGAAAGCCACATTTCCTCATATGGTATTAATTGATAATGCAAATGCCACTAACCCGTGTTGTGAGCATGTGCATCTTGTTGAGGAGAATGCTAAGTTGAAGGAACAACTTGAGAAAGGCCTTGTGTCTTGCATACAAGGCGAGAAGAATCTCAACGACCTTTTGAGCAATCAAAAGGAAGTTGTGGCCAAGGAAGGGATTGGGTACGTGCCCAAGTCCAAGAACAAGAAGAAGAATGACAATGCCAAACGACCTCCTACTCTCAAGGAAACCTTTGTGAAGGAGGGAGAGGGTGCTACTAAGGAGAACAAGAAGAACACCGTGAAGGGTGGTGATGCCAAGAAGGGCAACACGTCTCTTCCCAACAAAGCCGATGACTTTAACCCTTCTTATGTGTTATGCCATGCTAGTGATGGACATGTTTATGCCAAATTTGTTGGTTCTTCTTATGAGTACATTGAATGGTCTATTTGGGTTCCTAAGACCCTTGTTACTAACATCAAAGGACCCATTACTAAATGGGTACCTAAAACCAAGCATTAATTTCTTGTAGGTGTTTGCTTCCGGTGGGGGATCATGGTTGCTTGATAGTGGAGCAACTAATCATATGACGGGAAGCAAGGACTTGGTGGTCGATGTTCACAAGATTCCATCTATGCCCACCAATGTTCGGTGGGGTGATGCCTCATCCTCAAAGGTATTGGGACGTGGCAAGTGTCATTTCTCATGATCTCACGATCGAGAAGGTCATCCTTGTTGAGTCCCTTGCATACAATTTACTTTCCGTTCGTCAACTTGCACTCATGGGCTTTGCCACTTTCTTTGATGTTGATACCGTGGCCCTCTTGTGGAGCAAGACTCTTAAAGTAGCCTTTGTTGGGCATGTCGAGAATGGTCTCTATGTGATCAACTTTTCGGAGCGACCCACTAAGACCGCGACATGCCTAATGGCTAAAGTTGATGTGGGATGGCTTTGGCATCGCCGTTTAGCCCATGTCAATATGAGATATTTGCAAAGTCTTCTCAAGGGGGACCATGTCCGTGGACTAATGAATGTTAGTTTTGCTAAAGATCGTGCTTGCAGTGCTTGTATCGAAGGAAAGCTACATGAGAAGGCTCACCCTCCCACGACTATCATTTACTCGAAGAGGCCTTTGGAGCTCCTTCATTTGGATCTCTTTGGGCCTCCATCCTTTGATAGTCTTGGGGGTAGGAATTATTGCTTGGTGATTGTGGATGACTATTCAAGATACACTTGGGTATATTTCTTCAAGAGGAAGAGCGAGACCTAACAAACCATCATTGACTTTGCAAATGAAGCCCAACGTCAACACAATGCAAAGATCTTGACAATAAGAAGTGACAACGGCACCGAGTTCAAGAACTACACCTTGGATGAGTTTCTTAGTGATGAGGGGATCAAGCATCAATATTCCGCACCTTACACCCCTCAACAAAACAGTGTAGCGGAGAGGAAGAACCGAACATTGATGGATGCGGCAAGGACCATGATGGTAGAGTTCAAGTCTCCATACAACTTTTGGGCTGAAGCCATCAACACCGCGTGTCATGCTTCAAATCGTCTCTATCTCCGCAAAGGCTTGAACAAGACTCCGTATGAGATACTCACCGGTAACAAGCCCAACCTCAAGTACTTCCAGGTGTTCGGGTGTAAGTGTTTCATTCTCAAAAAGGGTGTTTGTTTGTCTAAATTTGAGGCTAGAGCTTATGAGGGCATATTTGTTGGTTATGCTACAAACTCTCATGCTTACCGTGTCCTCAATAAGTCCACGGGGCTTATTGAGGAGACGTGTAACGTGGAGTTTGATGAGAATAACGGCTCCCAAGTGGAGCAAAGTGGCACTTGTGATGTAGGTGATGAAATTCCTCCTCAAGCCATAAGAAGAATGGGTGTTGGTTTTATCCTACCCATTGAGGAACCCCTTGTTGCCAAAGGAGAAGGACAATGCTCCACTCAAGTGGATCCATCACCAACCCAAGGCCCACACGCTTCTGAAGAACAAAGTGAAGGCCCTCAACCTCATGAACAAGACCAAGGGCAAGATCATGCTCAAGACGGTGTTGAAACACCAAGTGATGCCCAAGGTCAAGTTCTCTCCTCCGAGCAAGTTCAAGATCAAGAACAAGCTCAAGATGGCGCTCAAGATGATCAAGTGACCGCTCCTCAACTCACCACCAAGGAGGAATTGGAGTGTCGTGCCGCCAAGATTGCATCCAAGCTCTCCACCAAGGGTCATCTCATGAAAAATGTGCTTGGAAGCATTCAAAAGGGGGTAAGCACTCGTAGACAATTGGCAAACTATTGTGAACATCACACGTTTGTCTCTTGTGTTGAACCCCAAAAGGTATATGAGGCACTCTAAGATCCGGATTGGCTTAATGCCATGCATGAAGAACTCAACAACTTCGAGTACAACAAGGTGTGGAGATTGGTGCCAAGGCCAACGGGGAACCACAATGTCATTGGAACCAAGTGGATATTCAAGAACAAGCAAGATGCTCATGGGACCATCGTTCGCAACAAGGCAAGATTGGTAGCACAAGGCTACTCCCAAGTCGAGGGTATCGACTACGGTGAAACCTTTGCTCCCGTTGCTCGCCTTGAATCCATTCGTTTGTTGATTGCTTATGCTTCTCATCTCAACTTTAAGTTGCAACAAATGGATGTGAAGAGTGCTTTTATTAATGGTCCTATTAATGAGTTGGTAACAGGAGGCGGGGGACACGATGTTTACCCAGGTTTGGGCCCTCTCGATGGAGGTAATACCCTACTTCCTGCTTGATTGATCTTGATGATATGAGTATTACAAGAGTTGATCTACCACGAGATCGTAAAGGCTAAACCCTAGAAGCTAGCCTATGGTATGATTGTTGTTGTCCTACGGACTAAAACCCCTCTGGTTTATATAGACACCGGAGGGGGCTAGGGTTACACAGAGTCGGTTACAAGGGAGGAGATCCACATATCCGTATTGCCAAGCTTGCCTTCCACGCCAAGGAGAGTCCCATCCGGACACGGGACGAAGTCTTCAATCTCGTATCTTCATAGTCCAACAGTCCGGCTAAAGTATATAGTCCGGCTGTCCGAGGACCCCCTAATCCAGGACTCCCTCAGTAGCCCCTGAACCAGGCTTCAATGACGATGAGTCCGGCGCGCAGATTGTCTTCGGCATTGCAAGGCGGGTTCCTCCTCCGAATATTCCATAGAAGATTTTGAACACAAGGATAGTGTCTGGCTCTGCAAAACAAATTCCACGTACCACCGTAGAGAGAACAATATTTCCACAAATCTAATCCGCTGACAGCTTTTCTTAATGTGATGTTCTGCCGTGGTCTGGTCATGACGAACCGTTTTTCCAAGCCTGCCACTGCACGTGTTGCGAGGCGGTTTTATTGGCACGTCTTGTCGAAGCAGAGATCGTGTCCCTCTTTTCAGGGGATTCTCATCAATACAGGTGTGGGTAACCCAATCGTGCCCGCTGGTACGACTATTTAGGCAAGTCCCAGACGGTCGTGCGGAGGACGCTTGGTATTCACCCTTTTTATAAAGGGGTCGAGGCCTGTCCATTTCTTTTTGTGCTTGATCTTTCCCTCCTCCCACCTCGAATTCCAACACCGAAGGCGGAGGCCAAGCGCTTCGGACCTTCAATCATGTCCGGATCCAACCTTCAAGGCCGATGGGTGGCCTCCTCCGTCACAGAGGAGGACATCAAGAAGCCGAGAGAAGCCAGGTATCTGACCGCCGAAATCTTGCACAGGCTGCCTGCTCAAGGGCAGGTCATCCCCACTCCCGAACCTAACGAGAGCGTCATATTTGTCTCCCACTTCCTCCGAGGGCTAGGCTTTAGTCTTGATCCCTTTGTTAGAGGGCTTATGTTCTATTACGGGCTCGATTTCCATGATCTGGCTCCGGATTCTGTCCTTCACATCTCGTCGTTTATCATCGTGTGCGAGGCCTTCCTCCGCATCGCCCCACACTTCGGCTTGTGGCTCAAGACCTTTAATGTTAAGCCTAAGACGATCGATGGGCGACACGCAGAGTGCGGAGGCGCCATAATAAGCAAAGGCGTCGATGCTCCATGGCCAAAGGGATCCTTCCCCGAGATGTCCAACTTATGGCAGCGGGAGTGGTATTACATCACGGCTCCCCGGAGTACTAAGTGGGTAGCTACCCCTGCCTTCCGTTCGGGCCCTGCGCCACAACTGGCGTCATGGGTCAACAAGGGGCTGGACTGGGGGCCGGCTAATGACGTGCCGGCATTGCAGAGTCGCATCCGGGATCTTCTCAAGAGAGATGTCAGTCTTGTCAAGGTAATGCAAGTCATGCTAGTTCGTCGGGTCCTGCCATGCCAACGTCGACCTCTCCGTATGTGGGAGTTCAACCCGGAAGGACCGCGAACCATTCACCAATTCTTCGGCGTGACACTCAAAGAGATGTACAGATTGTTCTTCGAATCACGAATAAAGTGTCCAGACACCACCGAGGATGCGGGCCTAAACTGCAACCGTCCAGACACCCAAGTAAGTAACTCTTCGTCCGAACATGCTGTCTCTTTATTTATCACAACATTATTCTGAAAAGTCGGTCTTTTGACCAGGACTGGATAAAAAAGGCGAAGATGATCAGGTGTTCGCCCCCCTTCCCGAAGGCTCACCGGATCCTGTACTAGCCAGGATGCTTGAGCTTGCGCCTTATCAAGCGCCATCAGGGGAAGATAAAGGGAGGAATAAAGAAGCCGAAAGCGGGCCTCACTCATTATTCATCCAAACCGGGGGAATTAGTGCCTCCGCGAAGGACGATAACCGGGGAGAAGAATCTAAAATTCCCACTCCCCAGGGAAGGAAGAGGACCGCCTCTGAAGACTTGGAAACAATGGTCTCCAAGCGAGGGAAGAAACCTTTGTCAGGGGCCCTACCCCGGAGGGCATCCTTACCGCACAGTGCCCACAAGGGGACCAGCCCTCCACCGAGCTGTAAGTAAACAAAAGTACTTTATAGTAAATATATCCTACTTTATTTCCGAGGACAATAACCGGGACGTATGTCTTGTAGTTCAGATCGTAGCCCTTCTCGACAGAGTTCGTCTTCGGGGGATCTTCTTCCAGAGATGATGGAGAGCGAAACGCCTCGCCATGCCTCCCCGCCTCATGAGGCGGACGACCCAGAGGTGTCGTCATGAAGGATTTCTCCTGATCCACCAAGGCCAGAAGGTGATCCTTCGGCCTCCCGAAGTCCAGAGTATTCGGCTCCTAAGGGGAGCAACAGAAAGAGTCCGGAACTGTCCGGTGCGCGACCAGACGCACTGATGAATCTTCTGGAGCAAGCGGCTATCTCAGAAGCGCATCGTACGTTAATGGGTACGATGGTTGAGAGGATTTCATCCGCCGAAAGCGGGTTGCATGAAGCTTTTATGAGCCTACTGAGAGGCTTTGAGGTACGCAAAGTAATATGTATATTTTTGACGGTACCGCACACGCTAGGTGTCCCCTTTGCAGATAGTAGCCCCTCAGACTCTGGTTGCTATCAAAAAAGGCAGCAAACAGAGGATCATAGTCCCAGGTAATGATCATGCCGCTTTCATGTGCATGTGGCTGAGGGTCCAATGGCTAGCCAGACTGGTGAGTTTGCCGAACTGAAGCGGCACCTTGATGCGGCGGATGCCGACATCGTGCTTGTAAACAGGCGGCTTGACGAGGCACAGGGTATGTATTCTCCGGTGATCAACATATATTAAGAGGAGCATGATGCTAGTATCTATAATATGCTGTGACTGTAGATGGAGCTGCCTCCATGGAGACCCTTCGGGCGGAACTTGCCCGAGCCAAGGAACAAGCCAGGAGGAGTGATGCGGCCGCCCTAAAGGCGGTCGAAGAGTGAAGAGCCGAACTGGCTACGCATTGCCAAAGCAAAGAGAAAATAGCCAAGATGGCTGTTGAGTTAAAAGATGCCACCGACCGTTATGAGCTTCTTGAAAGGGAAAGTCAAATGAAGACGGCGGACCTGGAGAAAGCCATGGTAGCAGCCAAGAAAACCCGCTCTAAAATCAGAGCGACGAAGGAGGAGCTACGTCAAGCCGGAGATATCACGGCTGAGAAGCCCTTTTTGTTGCGGACGAAGTTTGGAGATCCTAAGTATGCCCTTCTGGATCAATTATGGAGTTCTGTAGACGCGTACTTGGATTTGACAGCGAGTGCTGCTGATGCGACCAAGTTTTTCAAAGATCAAAAAGATCATGAAGTGGAAAAGTTGTTCTGGTCGCAGTTCAATGCTCCAGCGCGTCCGCTGCTGTTAAATGAGCAAATGGCCGAGTGGGCCGAGCTCCATAGGTTGTCCGGACTTGCCATGAGGTCTGTCATGGATCATTTATGGCCGGAAGGACCAAGGCCGAATAGTTATTTTGGTCTAGTGCAATGATTCCTTGGTGTTGTGCTGCATATCGACGCTGTAAAGAGGTCAGCGTGTATAGAGGGTGCGCGGATGGCTCTTGCCCGTGTCAAGACATACTGGGCACAGATGGAGGCCACCGCTATTGCAACCCAGAATCCGGCCGTAGGCCAGGTTTCAGCCGAGCACTATTTTGAAGAAGTCCTAGAAGGTGCTCGTTTAATAGAGGCTCAGTGCTCGAAGAGTGTCATGTTCGAGTGACATGTATCCCGATTGTAAAAACAGTGCTATTTGAATTATAAAGGCTGTGTTTATACTTTTGCCTGAATGTATTATGATGCCTCGTGTGCGGTCGTTTATGTATATATATATAACCTGAAATTTTGCAGTCGTCGGCTTCAGCCCCCACGCATATAATGCGGGGGTGTTCGCAAAAGTGCGTGTTCACACTTGATCCAACGTCTTGGTCCATTAAGGAGGTGGTAGCGCGGTGAACGAGGCAATCAGACTATATTGCTTTAACACTTTCACTTAACCATAGGAGTTTGACAGTGGGGCTACTATATAGCCCTTGGTACTTCCGCGCTCATCCGAGTACGGGGCGCGTACGTACATGACCGGGAAAACCGGCCCTTCGTTAATGCGGAGGAATCCCGAAGATTCCGCTAAGTCATCGAGTGGTTGACCAGTCTCGCGCCTTATCATGACAGTCAGTTTTCGGCTTTCTGTACTGAGGTGCTCATCCGGATGAACCAGGGCACAATCGCAGTAGTTCTCCCGGTGCCACCTTAGCCGATAGAGCGGAACATAAGGTAGCAAAACGCGAGAGCTGGGCAAACCCAACATTTGACCCAAGACATGATTCGGAGCTGGTGCATATAAGGCCAAACTCGCGACGCCGAACACTCCCTAAGGTGTTCGGTCTTTACAACATATACCGGGCTGAGTAACGCCCTTGATAATGGACCCTAAATTTCCAGGTACGTGCATTCGTCTGACGTGGCGAAATGCCAACAACGCCAGCATCCCTCACGGTTGTGTTAGGTATCCGGGGGGTGTCAAGCAACAAGAGACAGTAAGAAAGGTTTACACATGGTCTTAATCTAAAAAGATACCTTTGAGCGGGGCCCTGCTGCACGTCTGCGCCTGTGTCTCCGTTGTGCCGTATCCTGGAAGGGTGTAGCACGATTGTCATCTGTAAAAGAGAAAAACTTAGATGAAAGTCTGCGTGCGAAAAATTGATTATTCTCATTAAAATTCAATCTAAATGAGTTCAAGCCGAACTGTGGTCCTTTTTACATGTGGGAAGCCCCTGGTACCGCCTATGGGGGTATATCCATCAAACCAATCTCAGGTTTATCTAAGCTATTACAGCTAGTGGTGCGCCGGACTCGTCTAGCCGTGTCCGTGGTCTTGACGACCGACCATTTATTCTAGTTGGAGAGGCCGTTTAGTGTTCGGCTGTTAAAGCCACCACACGTTCTTCCGCGCGTAAGGAACGCTCAGTGTTTCCACTAACTATGACGATGCCACATGGACCGGGCATCTTAAGCTTAAGAGAAGTGTAATGCGGTACTGCATTAAAACGAGCGAAGGCTGTTCTTCCGAGTAGTGCTTGATAGCCGCTTCAGAATGGAGCGATGTCGAAGGTTAACTTTTCACTTCGGAAGTTGTCGGGAGAACCGAATACAACCTCTAGTACTAGAGAGCCCGTACAGCGGGCCTCTGGGCCTGGTATTACTCCTTTAAAGGTAGTATTGCTTTGGCTGATTCTTGTTGGGTCTATCCCCATTTTGTGGACTGTGTCCTGATATATCAGGTTAAGACTACTGCCGCCGTCCATGAGGACTTGGGTGAGATGGTATCCGTCGATTATTGGGTCTAGCACCAAGGCAGCCAATCCTCCGTGCCGGATACTAGTCGGGTGATCCATGCGATCAAAAGTGATCGGGCAGGCCGACCAAGGGTTGAACTTAGGGGTGACGGGCTCTACGGTGCATGTCTCGGAGTGCGTGTTTGCTCCTCCTTTTTGCTACGTGAATCATGTTCACTGTTTTGACCTCTGGTGGGAATTTTTTCTGTCCCCCAGTGTTTTGCTGGCGAGGCTCATCCTCGTCTTCACTTGGTGTCTCCCTCCCCTTGTGTTCGGCGTTTAGCTTGCCGGCTGCTTGAAGATCCAGCATTCTCTGTGGGTGTGATTTGCAGGTTTATCGGAGGTGCCATGAATCGGACATAATTTGTCTAGAATCTTGTTTAGGCTGGACGGTCCATCTCTGTTGCCTTTGAAAGGCTTTTTCCGTTGACCGGGTCGAGAGCCCCTAAATCCGACATTTACCGCCGTGTTATCTGGGCTGTCTTCGTTATTTCGACGCTTGCTTTTACTGCGTCGTGGTTTTCCATTGTCGTGCCTGACTTCAGATGTGCCTGGGTTGCTGGTGCTACTACGGGCCAGCCAGCTATCTTCACCCGCGCAAAAGCGGGTCATAAGGCTTGTTAGGGCTGCCATTGTCCTCAGTTTTTCTTGGCCGAGGTGTCTGGCGAGCCATTCGTCTCGGACGCTGTGTTTGAAAGCTGCTAGGGCTTCGGCGTCCGGGCAGTCGACGATTTGATTCTTCTTAGTGAGAAATCTGTTCCAAAGCTTTCGGGCTAACTCTCCGGGCTGTTGAATTATATGACTTAAATCGTCTGCATCCGGAGGTCGGACATAAGTCCCTTGAAAGTTAGCCCTAAAAGCATCCTGAAGCTCCTCCCAACTTCCAATTGAATTTTCGGGGAGGCTCTTCAGCCAGTGCCGAGCTGGTCCTTTCAACTTGAGGGGCAAGTATTTGATGGCGTGGAGATCGTCTCCGCGAGCCATATGGATATGGAGGATGAAGTCCTCAATCCAGACCCCAGGGTCTGTCGTCCCGTCGTACGCCTCTATGTTCACGGGCTTGAATCCCTATGGAAATTCGTGATCCAGCACCTCATCGGTGAAGCATAGGGGGTGCGCGGCACCCCTGTATTTGGATGTGTCATGGCGTTCTGACGGTTGTAGTGTTCGGTTTTGATTCTGCACTGGAGCGCACTTCCTAGATCCGTAGATGGATCTGGTCATGCCGGCTTTTTGATGCAAGTCCTCTCATGAATCATGTGCTGACTTATGTGTGGCCTCGTTAGCCGTCCTATCCCGGCCACGAGGTGGTCGATCCGACCGGTCGGCCATTTTATTTTTCGGCTGTGTAGGCTCTAAGGCCTCATCATCGAATTCAGGCAACAACTTGCGCTTTGGATAGCTCTTTGTGTGGCGACTGCCACCATACTTTTCTTCAGTGTCGAGCACTTTGTTCCATCTACTGTTGAGCGTATTCTGCGCAGCCTTAAGTCTTTGCTTCTGCTTCTTCAGACTCCTCACGGTGGCAATAAGCCTTCTGTGGAGGTTCTCTTGTTCCAAGTGCCTTTCCGGGATTATATGTGCATCGTCGTCCGGACTGTTTTCCTCCCCGGAGAGAGGTTGATGAGCTTTATCCTCGGTGTCGCCGTGATCGGACAGTGGCTCCGTACTATGTTCACCGTCCGCTGGTTCATCCTGCTCTGTCGCTGGGTCCGTGTGGTCGTTGTTTCCTCTGGATTCGACCGGGGTATTATTTTTCTTGCGTTGTTATCGCTGTTTATGCCGAGGCGGGATTTGGAGCGGTGCCTACACCGTCGCTTTGGTTGCTTCTCGAGGGAACTATCCCTCGCTGTGTCCTTCCATTCCTCGTCATTGTTTTCTTTGGGTGTATCCACCATATATATATATATATCATGTGATGAAGTGGCTGTCCAGCGCCCTGTGGGCGGTGGTTCCTGTTCTTCTCCTGCATCGTCGTCCCTACCGTCGATGTCTTCGGAGTCGAAATCGAGCATGTCGGTTAAGTCATCAACAGTGGCTATTAAGTGGGTGGTGGGTGGGGAACAAATTTCTTCGTCGTCCGCCTCCCACTCGAGCCGGACATAGTTCGGCCAAGGGCCTCCTGACAAGGAGTGAGACCTTAATGAATTTAGCACATCGCCAAAGGGCGAGTGCTGAAAGATATCCGCGGAGGTAAACTCCATGATCGGCGTGCAATTAGATTCGATAGGCATGGACGCAGGCGGTTTGGGGCCTGTGGCCGGGGACGAATCCGAGGATTCGGCGACACAGGTCTCATAGGAGGTGAAGTCAGTATTCGGCTCTATCGCCACTGAGTGTGTGGCCTCCGAGGCGGGGTCCATCCACCCGTCCTCGGACGGCGGAATTGACTCCGGATCTAGGGCCGGAGTAGCCACAGGTGTGATTTCCCGAACACCGTCCGACGGCAGAGCTAAGTCGTGCTCGTTGTGACTGTGCGGCGCACCTGACATGGGCTCGAATCCGTCAAACATCAAGTCTCCGCGGATGCCGGCAGTGTAGTTCAAATTTCCAAACCTGACCTGACGGCCAGGGGCATAGCTCTTGATCTGCTCCAGAAGGCCAAGCGAGTTGGCCCGCAGTACGAAGCCGCCAAATACGAAGATCTGTCCAGGGAGGAAAACCTCACCTTGGACTGCATCGTTGCCGATGATCGAAGGGGCCATCAAGCCTTGTGGTGATAGCATAGTGGAACTCTCAATGAAAGCACCAATGTCAGTGTCAAAACCGGCGGATCTCGGGTAGGGGGTCCCGAACTGTGCGTCTAAGGCGGATGGTAACATGAGGCGGGGGACACGATGTTTACCCAGGTTTGGGCCCTCTCGATGGAGGTAATACCCTACTTCCTGCTTGATTGATCTTGATGATATGAGTATTACAAGAGTTGATCTACCATGAGATCGTAGAGGCTAAACCCTAGAAGCTAGCCTATGGTATGATTGTTGTTGTCCTACGGACTAAAACCCCTCTGGTTTATATAGACACCGGAGGGGGCTAAGGTTACATAGGGTCGGTTACAAGGGAGGAGATCTACATATCCGTGTTGCCAAGCTTGCCTTCCACGACATGGAGAGTCCCATCCGGACACGGGACGAAGTCTTCAATCTTATATCTTCATAGTCCAACAGTCCGGCTAAAGTATATAGCCCGGCTATCCGAGGACCCCCTAATCCAGGACTCCCTCACCCGGGTTCGAGGATCCCTACTTTCCCAATCATGTGTATCAACTCGATAAGGCACTCTATGGCCTTAAACAAGCCCCACGTGCGTGATATGACCACCTTACCGAGTTGTTACAAGACCGTGGATTTGAAGTTGGGCTAATCGAACCCACTCTTTTTACTAAGAAGGTCAAAGGGGAGTTGTTTGTGTGCCAACTATATGTTGATGATATTATCTTTGGTTCCCCTAACAAAGCTTTCAATGAGGAATTTGCGCACTCATGACCTCAAAGTTCAAGATGTCTTCCATGGGAGAGTTGAAGTTATTTCTCGGGTTCGAAGTGAAGCAAAGAAGAGAAGGAACCTTCATCAACCAAGCCAAATACACTCAAGACATGCTCAAGAGATTTAAGCTAAGTGATGCCAAGCCGGCTTCCACTCCAATGCCCACCAAGTGCCAACTTGACATTGATCCCAATGGTAAAGCGGTGGATCAAAAGGTATATCGCTCCATGATTGGCTCCTTGCTTTACCTTTGTGCATCTAGACTGGATATCATGTTGAGTGTGGGAATTTGTGCACGGTTTCAAGCCGCACCTAAGGAAAGCAACTTTGTGGCGGTCAAGTGAATCTTTCGATATTTGGCTCATACCCCAAACTTTGGCTTATGGTACCCAAGAGGAGCAAACTTCAAGCTCGTAGGATATTCGGACTCGGATTGGGCGGGAGACAAAGTAGATAGGAAGTCCACTTCCGGAGGGTGCCAATTCCTTGGTTGCTCTTTGGTAAGTTGGTCTTCTAAGAAGCAAAGTTGTGTGTCTCTCTCATCCACCGAAGTGGAGTATGTGGCGGCCGGTAGTTGTTGTGCACAACTCCTATGGATGAGGCAAACTTTAAAGGATTACAGTGTCATTTGTGACAAAGTGCCTCTTTGGTGTGACAATGAAAGTGCCATCAAGATTTCTCTCAACCCGGTGCAACACTTCAAGATGAAGCATATTGAGATTCGGTATCACTTCATCTGGGATCACATTAGGCGAGGGGAGATCGAGCTCAACTACGTCAACACTCATGATAACCTTGCAGATATTTTCACGAAGCCCTTTGATGAAGCAAGATTTCGCGAGTTAAGGCATGAGCTAAATATCATTGATTCGAGCAATGTTGCTTGAACCCTTGCACACCCCACCATACTCAACTTGTTGTCTTGTTTAGATGTAGGCATGGACATAGGGGGAGTGTTGTTCTCTCAATGAACTCTCACTTCCCTCATTATGCATAAATTAATCAACTCTTTCACATTAGCCATTTTTTATGGTACTTGTGCTTCAAAGACGAGTTTTGGTCATGGGCCCAAGGATAATTCTTCGCGGTGCCATACCAATTGACTCAAACATAGGTGGCTTCGGCCACCGCCCTCTCCTTGGAGAGGTTGTGTCTCGTGTGTGGTCCTTTGTTGTCTCGTGCCTTTCCTTCTTTGTGCCGAGCTTGTGCTTGTGGTATCTCGTTTGTTGGCTCGTTGGTGTGTTCTTTCGTTTGAAGGTTCCTTGCAAAGTCCCCTTTTTCTGTTTGAAACTACATTTTCTTGGGTTCACAGTACTACCGTGGCATGCCACATTACTACCGCAAGGACATGGTACTACCACAACCAGTACGGCAGTAACTTTTTACTGCCGCTGGTGGAGTAGTACTACCGCCCACGGCACGGTACTTCCGCCCGGGCGGTACTACCGCAATGATGCGCAGTACTACCGCAAAGTAGCGAGCGCATGGGAGTTAAGAGCAGGCAGGGGGAGTTCCAACTCCCCCATACCCATTTACTTTTTCTCCCCACACCGCCTCTCTCTCTCCTGCCCAAGAACGGCGCCGGAGGCCCTCGCCGGATCTCCGTCTCCGGCCGCTCTCCTCGGATTCTGACTGGTGGGATCATTCCCCACCACTTCTTCTTGCCATGGAACAAGGTTTCTCCCCAAATCCCTCTCCCTTTGGTTCGTTCTCTTGCTTCTAGGTTTTGGGGAGATGCATGTTGTTCTTGAGATTTTAGGCTAAATCTTCGCAAGAGTAGGATGTAGGAGAGTAGTATTGCGTAGAGTTGGTACTTTCTATGTTGCCCCGTGATGGATTTGATCGACCGTAGTAGCGCGTTTATGTCACGGTTGTTCACAGATCTAGTTGTGGTTTTCGGATCTGTAACCGTGCGGTACTATCGCATCCCCGGTGCGGTACTACCGCTCGTCCGGTACTACCGCTCCTCAGGAGCGGTACTACCGCGCGAGGCACGGCACTGCGGTACTACCGTTAGTTCAAATTCCTCTTGTGGCAATTATCATGTGCTAATTCAACTTGTTTCACCTGCTTTGCTGTGGACTTTGCATTGATCCTTCTTGCCTTTTCGTGCGTGTTTGTGCCTTTTCTGTCTTAGGTGGTGGCTCCGGTGCTCCTTCTCGCCGTTCCAATCCCAGTCGTGACACTAGCTCCAAGCGTCTGCGCAACCAAGACGAAGCTCCAGAGGGCTCCAATGCCCCCCAACGCAGGACCAAGACCACCGCCACCAAGCAGAAGGAGCCCACCATGGGCATGGATGAGATCCCACTTGCAGAGTTCATCTCTCGAAGGAAGATCAACCCGTATGTGAATCCTCGTGCCAACATCAGAGGCAATGATCTATTCTGGACCAAGCAGCAGAATCTCATCTATCTGGATGTGATCAAGGGAAAGCAGAACACTTATGTGGACGTGCACTGGATTGATATGCATCACACGAGGGAGGAGAAGCACCGTGCTTACTTTGGTGAGGCCCTGGATCTCGTGGAGTGCTACCTCTTGAGCACTGCGTTGGTTTTTCCTTGAAGAGGAAAGGGTGATGTAGTAGCGTAAGTATTTCCCTCAGTTTTTGAGAACCAAGGTATCAATCCAGTAGGAGATCACGCACGAGTCCCTCGCACCTACACAAAAAAATAAGAACCTCGCAACCAACGTGATAAAGGGTTTGTCAATCCCTCAACGGGCACTTACGAGAGTGATATCTGATAGATATGATAAGATAATATTTTTGGTATTTTTATGATAAAGAGAAATAAAGATGCAAAGTAAAATAAAAGGCAAAAGAAATAACTAAGTGTTGGAAGATTAATATGATGGAAAATAGACCCGAGGGCCATAGGTTTCACTAGTGGCTTCTCTCAAGAGCATAAGTATTACGGTGGGTGAACAAATTACTGTTGAGCAATTGATAGAATTGAGCATAGTTATGAGAATATCTAGGTATGATCATGTATATAGGCATCACGTCCGTGACAAGTAGACCGACTCCTGCCTGCATCTACTATTATTACTCCACACATCGACCGCTATCCAGCATGCATCTAGAGTATTAAGTTCATAAGAACAGAGTAACGCTTTAAGCAAGATGACATGATGTAGAGGGATAAACTAATGCAATATGATATAAACCACATCTTGTTATCCTCGATGGCAACAATACAATACGTGCCTTGTTGCCCCTGCTGTCACTTGGAAAGGACACCGCAAGATTGAACCCAAAGCTAAGCACTTCTCCCATTGCAAGAAAGATCAATCTAGTAGGCAAAAAAAAACTAATAATTCGAAGAGACTTGCAAAGATAACAAATCATACATAAAAGAATTCATAGGAGATTCAAATATTGTTCATAGATAAACTTGACCATAAACCCACAATTCATCGGTCTCAACAAACACACCACAAAAGAAGATTACATCGAATAGATCTCCACAAGAATCGTGGAGAACTTTGTATTGAGATCCAAAGAGAGAGAAGAAGCCATCTAGCTAATAACTATGGACCCGAAGGTCTGAGGTAAACTACTCACACATCATCGGAGAGGCTATGGTGTTGATGTAGAAGCCCTCCGTGATCAATGCCCCCTCCGGCGGAGCGCCGGAAAAGGCCCCAAGATGGGATCTCACGGGTACAGAAGGTTGCGGCGGTGGAATTAGGTTTTTGGCTCCGTATCTGATAGTTTGGGGGTATGTAGGTATATATATAGGAGGAAGAAGTACGTCGGTGGAGCAACATGGGCCCCACGAGGGTGCAGGGCGCGCCCAGGGGGGTAGGCGCGCCCCCTGCCTCGTGCTCTCCTGGTTGATTTCTTGACGTAGACCCCAAGTCCTTTGGATCACGTTTGTTCCGAAAATCACGTTCCCGAAGGTTTCATTCCGTTTGGACTCCGTTTGATATTCTTTTTCTGTGAAACACTGAAATAGGCAAAAAAAATAGCAATTTGGGCTGGGCCTCCGGTTAATAGGTTAGTCCCAAAAATAATATAAAAGTGTATAATAAAGCCCATTAACATCCAAAACAGAATATAATATAGCATGGCACAATAAAAAATTATAGATACGTTGGAGACGTATCATGGAGCAGTTTGCCATTGAGGATGTGATCTCTTTTCACCTGTACTATGATCCCGAGCTTGTTGCCCAGTTCTTTGCTTCGGTTCACTTTCACTCCGAGGAGGATCGGAGGTTGACCTGGATGACCAATGGACGTCAGATGTGTGCTACTTGGCAGTAATTCATGGCTTTGCTCAATGTACGTTATGAGGGGCTCAACACACCCGTTGGTGTCTGCCCTCATGCTAACCCCGAGTCTGCCAACAAGAACAAGCTTATGCCATACTATGTTGAGAAGCTCCTTCCAAGCGGTAAGAAGGCATGGGTTCTGAACCCTTTCCTTGACATCATGCACTAGATCTTCCGCAACTCTCTCTTCCCACGCATTGGGGACAAGGACAAGGTGCATGCTTATCTTGTGGACATGTTGCTTCTCTGTGAGGAGGCGCGGATCTCTCAGACACAAACCTTGGATGTTTCCCACATCATGTGGTGCGAGCTTCGCTTTGCGGTGTTCAACCGTAAGGTTCCCATCTATGGACCTTACCTGTTTCTGCTGATCTCGAAGACTTGGGAGCAGCGCTTCCCTCAAGATGAGTTCTTGGCCCCTGACTGGATCCGTCATGACCCCATCAGATTTCGCATCAAGCCCCAGTGGGCTAACACTACCACTCGTGCTGAGGCAGCGGCTGCTAAGATGGCTGTGGATGGGAGGAAAGTGAGGAGGAGAATGCAGATGAGGACCGCCCTACTGGACATGCCTCTTCCTCCACTGAGCCCTCTTGGGCTAAGAAGCTGAAGGCCAAGATGAAGACTCTGTTCTGCATGCAGGCAAAGGGGCAGTACCGGTCTCACGTTGCCTCCAAGGAGAGCCGCCGCCATGACAGGAAGATCATGCAGGTTTTTGGAGAGGAAGTTTCCGGCGGGTCCAAGGAGCACATCACCCGAGAGGCCGAGTGGATGGCAAAGCAAGGCTACAAGTGAACTGATTTTGAGGAGGAGCCCATCCCCGCCGCCGAGTCCGATGTCGACCGTGCGAGTGACTACTCCGCTTGAGCCACCACGTGTGTTGTAGGTGTCCTCTCTGCCTTTTTGGCGTCCCGATGCCAAAGGGGGAGAGAGTGTAGGGATTTGCGAGTCTTGTGTCGTGTTTGTGTTTGCTTTGCTTGCGTTTGTTCCATTGAACCTTGCTTGCTTTGGTTTGGTTTGAGCTCGTGAGACTTATCTATCATATGGTGTAAGACATATGCACTCTATCGCATCTTATTGAGCTTATGATATCTTGTGCTATTTATATTTTGCTCATACTTACTATCTTGCTTAGTGTTAGCCTTATTGTTGCAAGATATGCATTGTCTATAAAATATAGGGGGTGTTGATCCTAGTATGTGTGCCGTGCAGTCCAAAGCATTTATCTAGATAGCACACATCTAGGGAGAGCCCGTCTATAATTTAGAGATGTGGGGTTTGCTTATGGTCTATGTCTTTCCTTTTGTGCAAATCCCGTATTGTCATCAATCCACCAAAAAGGGGGAGATTGTAAGGGCATATTTATCCCTAAGATGTTTTGGTGATTGATGACAATGCTTTTGTGGACTAATCGTGTGCCTTCAGCTTTTCAGACATTTCGTCACTAGGCACAAGACGGTTTGGTGCCCCTCGAAGACTATTGAAGACGGCGTTTTTCTACGTTTCTTTTTGGTGGATTTGAGTCGTAGGAAAGCCGTACTATTAAGAGGGGGTCCGCTTTGGAAAGGTTTGGGTGGAATCATCACATACACATCTACTCCTTCTGCACCGCCTTTTCCTTTGGCACTTTGGAGCATCCGCCGTTTCATCCTCTATGCATTTTGTCTTGGTTGCTGAACTTGGGCTTGCGGTAGTACTGCTCCCTGGAGCGGTAGTACCGCAGGCACTTGCGGTAGTACCGGACCTCGGTGCAGTAGTACCGTAGGAGCCCATGGTAGTACCGCTCCTCGGGAGCTGTAGTACCATGGCCCCCAGGCCAAGTGCTGCTGCGCGGCGGTAGTAGGGGCGGTTGTAAAATTTTACATCTGCGCCCTACGCGGTAGTACCGTGCCCTGTGCACGGTAGTACCGCGCGTCCTGGCCTGGCTCAGCCGCCGCGCGGTAGTACCGCTCCTCCTGCTATACTACCGTGTCGGATTTTTGCATCGACTCCAACTCAACGGAAGTTGCTACGGATGTAATTTTTTATGTCCGTGCCTTCCCGTTCTTTGGACCTTCCCTGCCTTGCGGTAGTACCGCAAGGTGATGCGGTAGTACCGCACATGCGGTTCTACCGCTCTCCGCTTTAGTGCGGTTGGGCTGTCCAGGTCTGTGCTGCTCGGGCGGTAGTACGCAAGGCCCCGCGGTAGTACCGCATGTGCTTGCGGTAGTACCGCGACCCTGGCGCGGTAGTACCGTGCTACGCAGAATGGGTTGGTGGATAATGGTTGGATTTGTCCCTCCACTATATAAGGGGTGTCTTCTTCCCCGAGTTGACTACCTCTTCCACCCCCAAGCTCCATTGTTGCTCCAAGCTCCATTTTCACGCGATCTCTCTCCCTAGCCAATCAAACTTGTTGATTTTCTAGGGATTGGTTGAGAAGGCCCCGATCTACACTTCCATCAAGAGAAATTTGATTCCCCCACTAATCCCTTGCGGATCTTGTTACTCTTGGGTGTTTGAGCACCCTAGACGGTTGAGGTCACCGTGGAGCCATAGTCCATTGTGGTGAAGCTTCGTGGTGTCGTTGGGAGCCTCCAATTAAGTTGTGGAGATTGCCCCAACCTTTTTTGTAAAGGTCCGGTCACCGCCTCCAAGGGCACCAATAGTGGAATCACGGCATCTCGCATTGTGTGAGGGCGTGAGTAGAATACGGTGGCCCTAGTGGCTTCTTGCGGAGCATTGTGCCTCCACACCGCTCCAATGGAGACGTACTTCCCCTCAAAAGGAAGGAACTTCGGTAACACATCCTCGTCTTCACCGGCTCCACTCTTGGTTATCTCGTCCCTTTACTTGTGCAAGCTTACTTGTGTTATATCCCTTGCTTGCTTGTGTGCTTGTTGTTGTTGCATCATATAGGTTGCTCACCTAGTTGCATATCTAGACAACGTACTTTGATGCAAAGTTTAATTTGGTAAAGAAAAGCTAAAAATTGTTAGTTGCCTATTCACCCCCTCTAGTCAACTATATCGGTCCTTTCAATTGGCATGTCATAAAAGAACAATTCATGCACACAAAGTAAAGGCCAATGCATACTATAATCAGTTTCTTGCTGTTTTATCGTGTTGGAAACATAGAGAGGTGGAGATGTAGTTCCTCTCTCCTAATAATTGCAAGTAGGAGCAGCAAGCACATGCATATTACATTCATGAAAATCATCATGTGCAACGGTAAAATGCAACCCATCAACATAATCCTTAATAAGAGCAAACTTCTCCGATATAGTGTAGTTTGGAGAATTCAAAAAGATAATAGGACTATTATGCGTGGGTGCAATAGCAACAATTTCATGTTTAACATAGGGAACTATAGCAAGTTCATCTCCATAAGCATAATTCATATTGGCATCTTGGCCACAAGCATAACAAGCATCAAGTTCATCAAAAAGGGGTATTTCAAAAGAATCAACGAGATCATAACAATCATCATAGCAATCATCCTTCGGTAAGAATGAAGGGACATTAAATAATGTATGAGTTGGAGAGTTACTCTCGTTAGAAGGTGGGAACGGGTAGCTAATCCGATCTTCCTCCTTTTGTTCTTCACTCTCCTCATCATCTTTTTCATCGAATGAGCTCACAGTTTCATCAATTTCTTATTCCATAGAATCCTGCAAAATATTAGTCTCTTGGACAGCGGAGGAGTCCTCAATATATGGTTTAACATAGGCATTAGAAACATAATTATCATAACAATATTTAAGTATGGCAAAATTTTCAGATTTGTAAAGAGTAGCATCATAATTTTCAAGGAAACAAGCAATTTCATAAGCACCCTTAAAAGCAACAAATTCTTCAATTTGTTGAACATCGTAGTAATTATAAATACCCTTAGCATACGAAGATACGATTCCATTATCACTAAACTCACATTGGTAGGGAAGGTGTTTCTGAGGGTTTTCAGAACAACAAGTAAAATCATATATTTCACATAAATTGCAAGCATAGCACTGCAAACGATCAATTTGATCCAGTAAAAGTTTCCCTTTTTCAGATATGCGGTGTCGCACATAACAAGCATGCTCATCTAAGGATTTGCCCTCAACTAAGCTAGTTGGGGTTTCAGCCCGAGCACATAGGGATCGAAGATGATCCAAGTAAAAAGCTTCAGTAGTGTGATAGATTTTGAGTGGTTCTTGTCGGGTGGTAGGTGCGACATATGCCAACGGGTGGCTTATCATTGTGGGAGCCAGTAAGACGTCGCCGGTGCCTGGAAACGGGATAAGGCGAAGACATGCACGCCGGCGAATCTTACCCAGGTTCGGGGCTCTCCGTGGAGATAACACCACTAGTCCTGCTTTGCGGGGTCTCCGCATGATCACTAGATCAACACAAGTGGCTACAAGTGGCTCCTTGAGCTGTTTGGTCAGAGGAGGAAGAAAGGCAAGGCTAGCTCTTCCCCTCTCTCTATGTGGTGTTCAAAACTCTAAGGGATCAACCCTTTGCATGGGTGCCCTGGGGGGTTTATATAGGCCTACCACCCAGGGGTACAATGGTAATCCGCCTGGATGCGGGTCCAGGCCGTCAGTGTCTGTATCCGCCGGCTTCTCCGCCGGCTGCTGGGGCCTGCCGACTGGTGGGTCCCGCCGGCTGCCAGTTACTGTAGCTTCGCCCTGATGACGAGGGCCTCGCCGAGGTAAGCATGGCTACAGTGCCGCCATCCGGCGGGCTCTCACTGTAGCCTTACCCTGTCTTGTCTCTTTTATGATGCACATACTTCGAGGGAGTGAGGTAGCCGACTATTGGGAGCCGGCTACACCCCAGGCCGACTGGGGGAGGCCTGGCTGCCTTCGAGCGTCTCTCTGGCTGAAGGGGCCCGCCGCCCACGGGCCGTACTGACAGCCTGTCGCGGGCGTCATGGTCAACATGGCAACAGTGCCGCGCCGGACAGGGATGGCCGACCCGTATGGCGCACTGTAGCCATGCGTGCTCCGGGATTCGGGGGTGGCAGGCTTTACTGTAGCCACGCCCCATCTCGTCACCGTTATGAGGGTGCAGACTCCGGCTTCTTGGAGTCGGCCCCCTTGTGGTTCTCTTCGGGAAGGTTTTTAAGGGCTGGGCCGTCTTCCAGTAGTCGGTTCGTGAGATAGCCGGCCAGGGGAAGGCGGCCCTATCCTTTGGGTGCTTGAAGGCACGATCGGCCTGATAATTTTCAAAGAGCCAGGGGGAGTCGGCTAGGCTACCCGTGGCCATTTACTCCGACAGTAGTCCCTGAAGCTGGTTGGGCTTCGAGGCTGAAAGGAGGATGAGAAGCTCAGTCAGCTTCCTATCTTGCAGGGCCAGCAGCTAGGAGCCGGCTTTGATCAGGTGCGCCGTCTTGGTGAGGTTTTTAAGTCTGAAGGCGGGAGCCAGCTGGTGCGCACGCCAGGTTGTGGGCCGGCCGCTCGCCGCCCACGCGCCGCGTGGCGCCCTCTGGCTGGAAAAGCCTGCCCTCCCACACGCGTGATGGGACGCCGCCACAGGCCGGGGCCCACCACTTCCACGCCTAGGCCCGGGCGCGGATCTTCTGTGGCCCAGAACGGGCCGCTCGCCTTCCGACGGCAGTCTCCCCACGTCGTTAGGGTGCAATAATCGCGGGACGTGGGGGAGTGAGCGCAGTTAATCCCACGTTCCTCCCCACGCCTC
Organism: Triticum aestivum; assembly: GCF_018294505.1. Lineage (NCBI taxonomy): Eukaryota > Viridiplantae > Streptophyta > Magnoliopsida > Poales > Poaceae > Triticum > Triticum aestivum. The sequence continues at coordinate 299,128,329 of NC_057808.1, read as the reverse complement.
GCCTCCTCGGCTTCGCCGCACGAGGCTATAAGTAGGGGGAGGAGGGGGAGGGGCAGGCACTCGCACACTCACCCTCGCTCCGCAATTCTCTTCTTCTTCTTCTCCGTTGCAGCAGCCCTTCACCACCGCACCGTACCTTTAGTCTTCGCACTTCCCCACAGCTTTGCCGCCGCGGGGCCGTGTTTCCCTTGCCTCCGCGCCTTTTCTTGTCAGCTTCTTGCCGTCATGCAGCACGGCGGAGACTGGGACGGCTCCAACGTCCACGCGGACCACATCGACTTCCTCCGCAAGACGCGGTAGTTGCCCAGCAAGGACCAGGTGCGGGTTCGTCTTGCGCCGAAGAGGGAGATCACGCCGGCGCCGGAGGAAGGCGAGCGGGTAATCTTTCGCTCGCATTTCCTGCGCGGCCTTGGCCTGCCCGCGAGCGCCTTCTTCCGCTCCTTTCTTGAATTCTACCAGCTCCAGCCGCACCATCTCACTCCAAACATAGTGGTGCTGCTGTCCGCCTTCGTCACTATGTGTGAGGGCTTTCTTGGCGTTCTTCCCACCCTTGAACTCTGGGGGGAATTCTTCCAATCCAAGCTCGGCACCCGCATGCAGGGCGTGCCGGCTCAGAGCGGCGGCTTCATCGCGATGCGGAGGCCGGCAGCCGAAAACCCCTTCCCTGCCATCACGCTGATCCAGTCGGTGAAGCTCTGGCAGAAATTATACTTCTATGTGAAGAACGTCACCCCGCAAGGCGACTACGTCAACTTGCCGGCTTACGTAGGCAGCCCACCGGCTGGGAGGCAGCCCCAGTGGTCCTATCGGGCCAGGACGCTGACGCCGGCTGGAGCCGCCGCCGTCGCCCGACTCCGGGTAATGATCCAGTCGGAGGGCCTGACTGGGGCCGACCTGCTGGCCGCCTTCGTGGTGCGTCGGGTGCTCCCACTTCAAAGCCGCCCTCATTTGATCTGTCAAATGAGCGGCCAATTCGATCCGAGTCGGATGTGCACCAAGGAGATGCCTCATGACGAGGTAGCTCACATGGTGAATTATCTCGCGAACTGCAAGCTCTCCGCGGAGTGGCAGTTTGGCAAGGAGCCGTACTCCCGTGCCAATCCCCCGCCTACGGTACACTTTCTTTATCTTCTCTTCTTTAGTTTTGTCACTGAGTTTTTCTTGGCCGACTCTGACTAGTCGGTTTGTCTTGGTAGGACCCCCTCATTCGATCGGCGGCCGGGACAGCGGGGGCGGATCGCCAATTTCTCCCCGACCGGGCGGCGCATGACTTGGAGGACCCCGAATTGGGGGCGGCCGCTATGGACGACAACACCGAGGCGGGAGGCAGCGAAGCAGGCGGCTCCGGGCTTGGGGCCAGCTTCGCCGACTGACCGGATGATGACGAGGCGGAAATCGTCCCGCGCCGCCAGCCGGCGTCTGATCATGGCGCGGGTTCGTCTGCCGTGCCGATTGTCCGAGGCGGCGCGCAGAAGCGCTGGGCCGCGTCGGGCTTTTTTGGCAGTCGGCCGAAGAAGCCCAAGAGCGGGGCGGCGGCGACCAGGCGGGAAGAGGCGGCTGCGAAGGCGACCCTACAACGGGGATCCCTCATGCTTGCACGACATGGAGAGCACCATAGGACAACACCGATAATAAAACATGCAACTCAAACCAATCACGATCATCAATTCACCCATAGGACAAAACAGATCTACTCAAACATCATAGGATAGCCATACATCATTGGGAAATAATATATAGTGTTGAGCACCATGTTAAAGTAGAGATTACAGCGGGTAAAAGAGGGGTTACACCGCTGCATAGAGGGGGGAAGAGTTGGTGATGACAGCGGTGAAGTTCTTGGTGTAGATTCAACAAAAAAAGACACATCCGTGACATTTTGGGCCGAACGAAAATCTTTTCTGTCATACTTATGACACTTCTATGACGATAATTGTGACAAAACCCGGTATAATCATAGATGTGGTGGGGTCCTACTTTTATGAAAAAAATCATGACAGAAAATGGGCTTTTCGTCCTGGGCGGGCCGGAGACGCAGCTGCATGACATTCTTTGGGCCGTTCATGACGGAAAAAACCGGGGTAGAAGCGAGGGCGCAGAAAATATCGGGGAGTCCCCGGTTACGGTGGGTGGTCGGGGGCCAAGCGATGCGCGTTTCTCTCGTACGTACGCGCGTGTGTGCGAGGCGTTGGGCTCTAACTGAACCCGAGCGATTGCACTGCAGGCTACGCATTACTGAACCCGAGCGATCGATCGATGGCTGTTAACTGAACCCGATCGAGCGATTCCTTCGCTACTGCTGCTAACTGAAGCCGATCGATGCTGCCTCTGGATGAACAGTG